>NW_022096086.1:0-149335 GCF_006542625.1 Nomascus leucogenys
CATTCCATTCATTACATTCCCTTCCATTCCATTTCATTACATTCTGTTCAACTCCGTTCCATTGCACTCCATTCCATTTCATTCCATTCCATTCCAAACTACTCTATTCCACTCCTTTCTTTCAACATGATCTCAATCTATCACCCTCTGTCACCCTGGCTGGATTTCAGTGGCACAATGTCGGCTCGCATTTTGTTACACCGTTTCACTCCATTCCTTTCTTTTCTACTCCATGCCATTTCATTCGATTTCGTTCCAATCCGTTCCATTGCACTCCATTCCCTTCCATTCCATTCCGGTCCATTCCATTCCATTCCATTCCATTCCATTACATTCCATTACATTACATTGCACACTATTCTATTCTACTCCTTTGTTTCAACAATTCTCAATATGTCACCCTGGCTGGATTGCAGTGGCACAATGTCAGCTCACATTTTCTTTCACCATTCCATTCCATTCCATTCCATTCCATTCATTTCCATTCTGTTCCATTACACTCCATTCCATTCCATTGCATTCCATTCCATTCCATTCCATTCCATTCCATTCCGTTCCTTTCCATTCGATTCCATTCCCTTGCACTCCATTCCATTCCATTCCATTCCATTCCATTACTTTACATTCGATTCCACACTGTTCTATTTTATTCCTTTCTTTCAATAAGTTCTGAGTCTGTCACGCTATCTGGATTGCTGTGGCATAAATTCAGCACACATTATTTTACACAGTTCCATTCCAATAAATTCGATTCCATTCCATTCCATTCCATTCAATTCCATTTAATTCCATTCCGCATGTTGCTCACCATTCCATTCCATTCATTCCATTTCATTCCATTCCATTCCATTCCTTTCATTTCCCCACTAATCTATTCTATTCCTTCCATTCAACAATTTCTCAATCTGTCACCCTGGCTGGATTTCAGCTTTGCAGTATCACCCCACATTTTATTTCACCCTTCCTTTCCATTCCATTGTATTGCAATCCATTCCCTTCCATTCCATTCCACTCCATTCCATTCCATTCCATTCCATTCCATTCTGTTCCATTCTTTTCCATTGCAACCAATTCCATTCTATTCCATTCAATTCCATTCCATTGCATTCCATTTCACTCCATTCCATTCCATTCCATTCCATTCCATTCCATTCCATTCCATTCACTATTTTATTCTATTCCTTTCTTTCAACAAGTTCTCAATCTGTAACCCTTGTAGGATTGCAGTGGCACAATGTCAGCTCATATTTCATTTCACCGTTCCATTCCATTCTGTTGCATTCCATTCCATTTCATTCATTCCATTCCCTTCCATTCCATTTGATTACTATCGTGTCAATTCCGTTCCATTGCATTCCATTCCATTTCATTCCATTCCACTCAAAACTATTCTATTCTACTCCTTTCTTTCAACATGTTCTCAATCTGTCACCCTTGCTGGATTGCAGTAGCACAATGTCAGCTCACATTTTGTTACTCCGTTTCACTCCATTCCATTCTTTTCCACTCCATTCCATTCCATTCCATTCCATTCCATTCCATTCCATTCCATTCCATTGCTTTCCATTCTTTTCCATTCCATTACATTCCACACTATGCTATTCTACTCCTTTGTTTCAACAATTCTTAATATGTCACCCTGGCTGGATTGCAGTGGCACCATGTCAGCTCACATTTACTTTAACCATTCCATTCCGTTCCATTCCATTCCATTCCATTCCATTGCATTCCATTCCATTCCATTCCATTCCACACTATTCTATTCTATTCCTTTCATACAATAAATTCTCAATCTGTCACCCTGGCTTGATTGCAGTTCCTCAGTGTCAGCTCACATTTTATTTCACCATTCCATTCCATTTTAAACCTCTCCGTTCCATTCCCTGCCATTGCACCCCTTCAGTTTGCTTCAATTACAATCAATTCCATTCTATTCTTTTCCATTCCTTTCCACACTATTCTATTCTATTCTATTCCTTTCTTTCAACAACTTCTCAATCTGTCCCTCTGGCTGGAATTCAGTTGCACATTATCAGCTCACATTTTATTTCACCATTCCATTCCATTCCATTCCAATCCAATCCATTCCATTCCATTCCTTTCCATTCCATTCAATTCCATTCCATTCCATTCCATTCCACTCCACTCCATTCCATTCCATTCCTTTCCATTCCATTCCATTCCATTCAATTTCATTCCACTCCATTCCATTCCGATCCTTAGCAATACATTACTTTCCATTCCATTACATTCCCTTCCATTCCCTTCCAATCAATTCCATTCCAATCCATTCCATTCTACTGTATTCCATTCCGTTACATTCCATTCCATTCCACTCCACTCCATGCAATTCCACACTATTCTATCGTATTCCTTTCTTTAAACAAGTTCTACATCTCTCACCCTGGCTGGATTGCTGTGGCACAATGTCAGCTCACATTTTATTTCACCTTTCCATTCCATTCCATTTCTTTCCACTCCATTCAATTCCATTCCTTTCCATTGCACACTATTCTATTCTATTCTTTTCTTTAAACAAGTTCTAAATCTGTCACCCTGGCAGTATTGCAATGGCACCATGTCAGCTCAGATTTTATTTCACCGTTACATTCCATTCCACTCCATTCCACTCCATTCCATTCCATTCCATTCTATTCCATTCCGTTCCTTTCCGTTCCATTGCATTCCATCCCATTCCATCCCATCCCATTCCATTCCATTCCATTCCATTCCATTCCACACAATTCTATTCTATTGCTTTCTTTCAACAAGTTCTCAGTGGTCACCCTGGCTGCATTGCAGTGGCACAATTTCAGCTCACATCTACTTTAACCATTCCATTCTGTTCCATTCCATTCCATTCCATTCCATTGCATTCCATTGCATTCCATTCCATTCCATTCCATTCCATTCCATTCCATTCCATTCCATTCATTTCCATTCTGTTGCATTACACTCCTTTCCATTCCATTCAATTGCATTCCACACTATTCTCTTCTCTTCCTTTCTTCAACAAGTTCTCAATCGGTAACCCTGGGTGGATTGCAGTGACACAACGTCAGCTCACATTTTATTTCACTCTTCATTCCATTCCATTCCATTCCATTCCATTCCATTCCATTCCATTCCATTCCATTCCATTCCCTTCTATTCCATTCCATTCCATTCCATTTCATTCCATTCTCTTCCATTGCACTCCATTCCATTCCATTCCAGACTATTCGATTCTATCACTTTCTCTCAACAAGTTCTTTATCTGTCACCCTGGCTGGATTGCAGTGGCACAATGTCAGCTCACATTTTATTTAACCATTCCATTCCATTTCATTCCATTCCATTCCATTCCGTTCCGTTCCATTCCATTCCATTCCATTCCACAGTATGCTATTCTATTCCTTTCTTTCAACAACCTATCAATCTGTCACCCTGGCTGGATTGCAGTGGAAGTACATCAGCTGACATTTTATTTCACTGTTCCATTCCATTCATTTCCATTCCATTCCATTCCATTCCACTCCACTCCACTCCACTCCACTCCACTCCACTCCACGCCATTCCATTCCATTCCATTCCATTCCATTCCATTCCATTCCATTCCATTCCATTTCATTCTATTCCATTCAATTCCGTTCAATTCTTTTCAATTAGATTTCATTCCATTCTCTTCTATTATGTTCAATTGCACTCCATTCCATTCCATTCTTATTTCACCAACTTCTCAAACTGTCACCAAGATTATATTGCAGTTCCACAATGTCAGCTTACTTTTTACTTCACCGTTAAATTCCTTTCCATTCCATTCCCTTCCTTTCCATGTCATTCCATTCCATTCCCTTCCATTCCATTCCATTCCATTCCATTCCATTCCATTCCATTCCTTTTCACTCCATTCCACGTGATGGTCTCCATTCCATTCCATTCCATTCCATTCCATTCCATTCCATTCCATTCCATTCCTTTCCTTTCCTTTACACACTAATCTATTCTATTCCTTTCATTCAACAATTTCTCAATCTGTCACCCTGGCTAGATTTCAGTGTTGCTGTATCACCCCTCATTTTATTTCATCATTCCTTTCTATTCCATTCCATTCCAATCCATTCCCTTCCATTCCGTTGTGTTCCATTCCATTCCATTTCAGTCCATTCTGTTCCATTCCTTTCCATTGCAACCCATTCCATTCTATTCCATTCCATTCCATTCCATTCCTTCCATTCCATTCCATTCCTTCCATTCTATTCCATTCCATTCCTTCCATTCCATTCTATTCCATTCCTTCCATTCCATTCCATTCCATTCCATTATATTCCATTCCATTCCATTCCATTCCATTCCATTCCATTCCATTATATTCCATTCCATTCCATTCCATTCCATTCCATTCCATTCCACTCCTTTCCTTTCCACACTCTTTTATTCTATTCCTTTCTTTCAACAAGTTCTCAATATGTAACCCTTGTAGTATTGCAGTTGCACAATGTCAGCTCAAATTTCATTTCACCATTCCATTCCATTCATTACATTCCCTTCCATTCCATTTCATTACTTTCTGTTCAACTCCGTTCCATTGCACTCCATTCCATTTCATTCCATTCCATTCCAAACTACTCTATTCTACTCCTTTCTTTCAACATGTTCTCAATCTATCTCCCTCTGTCACCCTGGCTGGATTGCAGTGGCACAATATCAGCTCGCATTTTGCTACACCGTTTCATTCCATTCCTTTCTTTTCCACTCCATGCCATTTCATTCGATTCCATTCCATTCCGTTCCATTGCACTCCATTCCCTTCCATTCCATTCCGGTCCATTCCATTCCATTCCATTCCATTCCATTCCATTCCATTCCATTCCATTCCTTTCCATTCCATTACATTGCACACTATTCTATTCTACTCCTTTGTTTCAACAATTCTCAATGTGTCACACGGGCTGGATTTCAGTGGCACAGTGTCAGCTCACATTTTCTTTCACCATTCCATTCCATTCCATTCCATTCCATTCCATTCCATCCCATCCCATTCCATTTCATTCCATTCCGTTCCATTCAATTCCATTCCACTCCTTTCCTTTCCATTTCATTCGATTCCGTTCCATTCCCTTCCAATCTACACTGTTCTTTTCTATACCTTTCTTTCAAAAAGTTCTCAATATGTTACCCTGGCTTTATTGCAGTGTCAGAATGTGAACTCACATTATATTTCAACGTTACATTCCATTCCATTCCCTGCCATTCCATTCCATTCCATTCCTTTCCATTTCAATCCCCTCCGTTCCATTGAACTCCAATGCATTCCACTCCATTTCATTCCATTCCATTCCACTCCACTCCATTCCATTCCATTCCTTTCCATTCCATTCCATTCCATTCAATTTCATTCCACTCCATTGCATTCCGATCCTTAGCAATACATTACTTTCCATTCCATTACATTCCCTTCCATTCCCTTCCAATCAATTCCATTCCAATCCATTCCATTCTACTCTATTCCATTCCGTTACATTCCATTCCATTCCACTCCACTCCATGCAATTCCACACTATTCTATCGTATTCCTTTCTTTAAACAAGTTCTACATCTGTCACCCTGGCTGGATTGCAGTGGCACAATGTCAGCTCACATTTTATTTCACCGTTACATTCCATTCCACTCCATTCCACTCCATTCCATTCCATTCCATTCCATTCCATTCCATTCCATTCCATTCCATTCCATTCCATTCTGTTCCGTTCCGTTCCATTCCATTCCATTGCATTCCATCCCATTCCATTCCAATCCATTCCATTCCATTCCATTCCATTCCATTCCATTCCTTTCCATTCCATTCCACACAATCCTATTCTATTCCTTTCGTTCAGCAAGTTCTCAGTATGTCACCCTGGCTGGATTGCAGTGGCACAATGTCAGCTCACATTTACTTTAACCATTCCATTCCATTCCATTCCATTCCACTCCATTCCATTCCATCCATTTCCATTCGGTTCCATTACACTCCGTTCCATTCCATTCAATTGCAATCCACACTATTCTCTTCTCTTCTTTTCTTTCAACAAGTTCGCAATCGGTCACCCTGGGTTGATTGCAGTGACACAATGTCAGCTCACATTTATTTCACTGTTACATTCGATTCACTTCCATTCCATTCCATTCCATTCCATTCGATTCCATTCCTTTCCATTCCATTCAATTCTCTTCCATTGCACTCAATTCCATTCCATTCCAGACTATTCGATTCTATTACTTTCTTTCAACAAGTTCTTTATCTGTCACCCTGCCTGGATTTCAGTGGCACATTATCAGCTCACATTTTATTTAACCATTCCATTCCATTTCATTCCATTCCATTCCATTCCGTTCCATTCCATTCCATTCCACAGTATGCTATGCTATTCCTTTCTTTCAACAAGCTCTCAATCTGTCACCCTGGCTGGATTCCAGTGGAAGTACATCAGCTCACATTTTATTTCACTATTCCATTCCATTCATTTCCATTCCATTCCATTCCATTCCATTTCATTCTATTCCATTCAATTCCATTCAATTCTTTCCAATTCGATTTCATTCCATTATCTTCTATAATGTTCAATTGCACTCCATTCCATTCCCTTCTTATTTCATCAACTTCTCAAACTGTCACCCTTATTATATTGCAGTTCCAGAGTGTCAGCTTACTTTTTACTTCACCGTTACATTCCTTTCCGTTCCATTCCCTTCCTTTCCAAGTCATTCCATTCCATTCCCTTCCTTACCATTGCAATCCATTCCATTCCGTTCCATTCCATTCCATTCCATTCCATTCCATTTCACTCCATTCCACGTGATGGTCTCCATTCCATTCCATTCCACTGCATTCCTTTCGTTTCCACACTAATCTGTTCTAGTCCTTTCATTCAAAAATTTCTCAATCTGTCACCCTGGCTAGATTTCAGTGTTGCAGTATCACCCCTCATTTTATTTCATCATTCCTTTCCATTCCATTCCAATCCATTCCCTTGCATTCCTTTCCGTTCCATTCCATTCCATTCTGTTCCATTCCTTTCCATTGCAACCCATTCCATTCTATTCCATTTCATTGCATTCCATTCCATTCCATTCCATTCCATTCCATTCCTTCCCTTCCATTCCATTCCTACCGTTCTATTCCATTCCATTCCTTCCATTCCATTCTATTCCACTCCTTCCATTCCATTCCATTCCATTGCATTGCATTCCATTCCATTCCATTCCATTCCATTCCATTCCATTCCATTCCTTTCCAATCCTTTCCATTCCACACTCTTTTATTCTATTCCTTTCTTTCAACAAGTTCTCAATATGTAACCGTTGTAGGATTGCAGTTGCACAATGTCAGCTCAGATTTCATTTTACAATTCCATTCCATTCCATTCATTCCATTCCATTCCATTCCATTTCATTCCTTTCTGTTCAACTCCTTTCCATTGCACTCCATTCCATTTCATTCCATTCCATTCCAAACTACTCTATTCTCCTCCTTTCTTTCAACATGTTCTCAATCTATCACCCTCTGTCACACTGTCTGGATTTCAGTGGCACAATGTCGGCTCGCATTTTGTTACACCGTTTCATTCCATTGCTTTCTTTTCCACTCCATGCCATTTCATTCGATTCCGTTCCATTCCGTTCCATCGCACTCCATACCCTTCCATTCTGTTCCATTCCATTCCATTCCATTCCATTCCATTCCTTTCCATTCCATTACTTTGCACACTATTCTATTCTACTCCTTTATTTCAACAATTGTCAATATGTCACACTGGCTGGATTGCAGTGGCACCATGTCAGCTCACATTTTCTTTCACCATTCCATTCCATTCCATTCCATTCCATTCCGTTCCGTTCCATTCCATTCCATTCCATTCCAATTTCCATTCTGTTCCATTACACTCCATTCCATTCCATTCCATTCCATTCCATTCCATTCCATTCCATTCCATTCCATTCCATTCCTTTACATTCGATTCCATTCCCTTGCACTCCATTCCATTCCATTTCATTCCATTCCATTCCATTACATTCGATTCCACACTGTTCTATTATATTCCTTTCTTTCAATAAGTTCTGAGTCTGTCACGCTGTCTGGATTGCTGTGGCAAAAATTCAGCACACATTTTATTTCACAGTTCCATTCCAAAAATTCGACTCCATTCCATTCCATTCCATTCCTTCCATTGCATTCCATTCCTTCCATTCCATTCCATTCCTTCCATTCTATTCCATTCCATTCCTTCCATTCCATTCCATTCCATTCCATTCCAATCCTTTCAATTCCACACTCTTTTATTCTATTCCTTTCTTTCAACAAGTTCTCAATATGTAACCCTTGTAGCATTGCAGTTGCACAGTGTCAGCTCAAATTTCATTTCACCATTCCATTCCATTCCATTCATTACATTCCCTTCCATTCCATTTCATTACTTTCTGTTCAACTCCGTTCCGTTGCACTCCATTCCATTTCACTCCATTCCATTCCAAACTACTCTATTCTACTCCTTTCTTTCACATGTTCTCAATCTATCACCCTCTGTAACCCTGGCTGGATTGCAGTGGCACAATGTCGGCTCGCATTTTGTTACACCGGTTCATTCCATTCCTTTCTTTTCCACTCCATGCCATTTCATTGGATTCCGTTCCATTCCGTTCCATTGCACTCCATTCCCTTCCATTCCATTCCATTCCATTCCATTCCATTGCTTTCCATTCCATTATATTGTACGCTATTCTATTCTCCTCCTTTGTTCAACAATTCTCAATATGTCACCCTGGCTGGATTGCAGTGGCACAATGTCAGCTCATATTTTCGTTCACCATTCCATCCCATTCCATTCCATTCCATTCCATTCCATTCCATTCCATTCCATTCCATTCCATGCCACTCCATTCCTTTCCATTGCAGACTATTCTTTTCTATTCCTTTCTTTCAGCAAGTTCTCAATCTGTAACCCTATCTCTATTGCATTGGCTCAATGTCAGCTCACATTTTGTTTCACCATTCCATTCCATTTCATTCCATTCCATTCCATTCCATTCCATATCATTCCATTCCATTCCACAGTATTCTATTCTATTCATTTCTTTCAATATATTCTCAATGTGTCACCTTGGCTGGATTGCGTTGGCACTATGTCAGCTTATATTTTATTTCACTATTCCATTCCTTTCCATTCCATTTCATTCCATTCAGTTACATTCCGTTCCGTTGCCCTCTATTCCATGCCATTCCATTCAATTCCATTCCATTCCACACTATCCTATTCTGTTCTTTCCTTCCAAAATGTTCTCAATCACTCACCCTGGCTGAATTGCAGTGCGACAATTTCAGTTCTCATTTTATTTCACTGTGCCATTCCATTCCATTGCATTCCATTCCATTCCATTCCATTCCATTCCACATTATTCTATTCTATTCCTTTGGTTCAACATGTTCTCAATCTGTCACCTTGGCTGGATTTCAGTGGTGCCATATCAGCCCAAGATTTATTTCACCGTTCCATTCTATTCCATTCCATTCCATTCCATTCCATTCCATTCCATTCCGTTCCGTTCCATGCCATTCAGTTCCATTGTATTCCATTCTATTCCATTTCACTCCATTCCGTTCCATTCCGTTCAATTGCACACCATTCCATTCCATTCTATTCTTCCATTCCATTCCATTCCATTCCATTCCATTCCATTCCATTCCATTCCATTCCATTTCATTGCCCACTATTCTATTCTATTAGTTTCTTTCAACTAGTTCTCAATCTGTAACTCTGGTTGCTTTGCATTGGTGCAATGTCAGCTCACATTTTATTTCACCGTTCCATTCCATTCCATCCGATTCCATTCCATTTCATTCCATTCCGTTCCATTCAATTCAATTGCACTCCATTCCATTCCATTCCATTCCATTTCATTCCACACTGTGCTATTCTATTCCTTTCTTTCAACAAGCTCTCAATCTGTCATGCTGGCTGGATTAGAGTGGCAGAATATCAGCTCGCATTTGGTTTCACTGTTCCATTCCATTCATTTCCATTCCATTCCATTCCATTCCACTTGATTGCATTCCATTCCATTTCATGCTATTCCAGTAAATTCCATTCAATTCCATTCCATTTGATTTCATTCCATTCTCTGCCACTATTCCATTCCATTCCATTCCATTCCATTCCATTCCACTCCATTCCATTCCATTCCATTCTTTTCCATTCCATTGCATTAAATTCCGTTCCCCATTATTGTATTCTATTCCTCGCTTTCAAGCAGTTCCCAATCTCTCTCCCTGGCTCAATTGCTGTGACTCAATGTCAATTACACTCTATTCCATTCCATTCCATTCCATTCCATTCCATTCCTTTCCATTCCATTCCTTTCCATTCCATTCTTATTTCATCAACTTCTCAAACTGTCACCCTGATTTTATTGCTGTTCTACAATGTCAGCTTACTTTTTATTTCACCGTTCCATTCCATTCTGTTCCATTCCCTTCCTTTCCATTTCATTCCATTCCATTCCATTCCTTTCAATTGGATTCCATTCCATTCCATTCCATTCCATTCCATTCCATTCCATTCCATTCCAATCCATTCCACTCCATTCCATTCCATTCCTTTCCATTCTATTCCATTCCATTGCATTAAATTCCGTTCCCCATTATTGTATTCTATTCCTCGCTTTCAAGCAGTTCTCAATCTCTCACCCTGGCTCAATTGCTGTGACTCAATGTCAGCTTCCATTTTATTTCACCTTTCCATTCCATTCCATTCCATTCCATTCCATTCCATTCCATTCCATTCAGTTCCTTTCCTTTCCATTGCCTTCTGTTCCTTGCCATTCCATTCCATTCCACTCCATTCCATTCCATTCCACACTATCCTATTCTGTTCTATCCTTCCAAAATGTTCTCAATCTCTCACCCTGGCTGAATTGCCGTGGCACAATGTCAGCTCTCATTATATGTCACTGTGCCATTCCATTCCATTCCATTCCATTCCATTCCATTCCATTCCATTCCACTCCTTTCCATTCCACACTCTTTTATTCTATTCCTTTCTTTCAACAAGTTCTCAATATGTAACACTTGTAGGATTGCAGGTGCACAATGTCAGCTCAAATTTCATTTCACAATTCCATTGCATTCCATTCCATTCCATTCCATTCCATTCCATTCCATTCATTACATTCCATTTCATTACTTTCTGTTCAACTCCGTTCCATTGCACTCCATTCCATTTCTTTCCATTCCATTCCAACTACTCTATTCTACTCCTTTCTTTCAACATGTTCTCAATCTATCACCCTCTGTCACCCTGGCTGGATTTCAGTGGCACAATGTCGGCTCGCATTTTGTTACACCGTTTCATTCCATTCCTTTCTTTTCCACTCCATGCCATTTCATTCGATTCCATTCCATTCCGTTCCATTGCACTCCATTCCATTCCATTCCATTCCATTCCATTCCATTCCATTCCATTCCATTCCTTTCCATTCCATTACATTGTACACTGTTCTATTCTACTCCTTTGTTTCAACAATTCTCAATATGTCACCCTGGCTGGAATGCAGTGGCACAATGTCAGCTCACATTTTCTTTCACCATTCCATTCCATTCCATTCCATTCCATTCTATATTTCCATTCTGTTCCATTACACTCCATTCCATTCCGTTCCATTCCATTCCATTCCATTTCATTCCATTCCATATTTCCATTCTGTTCCATTACACTCCATTCCATTCCATTCCATTCCATTCCATTCCATTCCATTCTGTTCCGTTCCGTTCCGTTCCGTTCCGTTCCGTTCCTTTCCATTCCATTCCATTCCTCTCCATTCGATTCCATTCCCTTGCACTCCATTCCATTCCATTTCATTCCATTCCATTACATTACATTCGATTCCACACTGTTCTATTATATTCCTTTCTTTCAATAAGTTCTGAGTCTGTCACGCTGTCTGGATTGCTGTGGCAAAAATTCAGCACACATTTTATTTCACAGTTCCATTCCAATAAATTCGATTCCATTCCATTCCATTCCATTCAATTCCATTTAATTCCATTCAGCATGTTGCTAACCATTCCATTCCATTCATTCCATTTCATTCCATTCCATTCCATTCCATTCCTTTCATTTTCCCACTAATCTATTCTATTCCTTCCATTCAACAATTTCTAAATCTGTAACCCTGGCTGGATTTCAGCTTTGCAGTATCACCCCACTTTTAATTTCACCCTTCCTTTCCATTCCATTCCATTCTAATCCATTCCCTTCCATTCCATTCCACTCCGTTCCATTCCATTCCATTCCATTCTGTACCATTCTTTTCCATTGCAACCAATTCCATTCTATTCCATTCTATTCCATTCCATTGCATTCCATTCCACTCCATTCCATTCCATTGCATTCCATTCCATTCCATTCACTATTTTATTCTCTTCCTTTCTTTCAACAAGTTCTCAATCTGTAACCCTTGTAGGATTGCAGTTGCACAATGTCAGCTCATATTTCATTTCACCGTTCCATTCCATTCTGTTGCATTCCATTCCATTCCATTCCATTCATTCTATTCCCTTCCATTCCATTTGATTACACTCCGGTCAATTCCATTCCATTGCATTCCATTGCATTTCATTCCATTCCACTCAAAACTATTCTATTCTACTCCTTTCTTTCAACATGTTTTCAATCTGTCACCCTTGCTGGATTGCAGTAGCACAATGTCAGCTCACATTTTGTTACTCCGTTTCATTCCATCTCATTCTTTTCCACTCCATTCCATTCCATTACATTCCGTTCCATTCCAATCCGTTCCATTGCACTCCGTTCCATTCCATTCCACACAATTCTATTGTATTCCTTTCTTTCAACAAGTTCTCAGTATGTCACCCTGGCTGGATTGCAGTGGCACAATGTCAGCTCACATTTACTTTAACCATTCCATTCCATTCCATTCCATTCCATTCCATTCCATTCCACTCCATTCCATTCCATTCATTTCCATTCGGTTCCATTCCATTCAATTCCACTCCATTTCACTCCATTCCACGTGATGGTCTCCATTCCATTCCATTCCATTCCATTCCATTCCATTCCATTCCATTCCATTCCATTCCATTCCATTCCTTTCGTTTCCACACTAATCTATTCTATTCCTTTCATTCAACAATTTCTCAATCTGTCACCCTGGCTAGATTTCAGTGTTGCAGTATCACCCCTCATTTAATTTCATCATTCCTTTCTATTCCATTCCATTCCAATCCGTTCCCTTCCATTCCGTTCCATTCTATTACATTCCATTTCATTCCATTCTGTTCCATTCCTTTCCATTGCAACCCATTCCATTCTATTCCATTCCATTGCATTCCGTTCCATTCCATTCCATTCCATTCCATTCCATTCCATTCCTTCCGTTCTATTCCATTCCATTTCATTCCATTCTGTTCCATTCCTTTCCATTGCAACCCATTCCATTCTATTCCATTCCATTGCATTCCATTCCATTCCATTCCATTCCATTCCATTCCATTCCATTCCTTCCGTTCTATTCCATTCCATTCCTTCCATTCCATTCTATTCCATTCCTTCCATTCCATTCCTTTCCATTCCATTCCATTCCATTCCATTCCATTCCATTCCATTCCATTCCATTCCTTTCCACACTCTTTTATCCTATTCCTTTCTTTCAACAAGTTCTCAATATGTAACCCTTGTAGGATTGCAGTTGCACAATGTCAGATCAAATTTCATTTCACAATTCCATTCCATTCCATTCCATTCCATTCCATTCATTACATTCCATTTCATTACTTTCTGTTCAACTCCGTTCCATTGTACTCCATTCCATTTCATTCCATTCCATTCCAAACTACTCTATTCTAGTCCTTTCTTTCAACATGTTCTCAATCTATCACCCTCTGTCACCCTGGCTGGATTTCAGTGGCACAATGTCGGCTCGCATTTTGTTACACCGGTTCATTCCATCCCTTTCTTTTCCACTCCATGCCGTTTCATTTGATTCCGATCCATTCCGTTCCATTGCACTCCATTCCCTTCCATTCCATTCCATTCCATTCCATTCCTTTACATTCCATTACATTGTACGCTATTCTATTCTCCTCCTTTGTTTCAAAAATTCTCAATATGTCACCCTGGCTGGATTGCAGTGCCACAATGTCAGCTCATATTTTCTTTCACCATTCCATTGCATTCCATTCCATTCCATTCCATTCCATTCCATTCCATTCCATTCCATTCCATTCTATTCCATTCCATTCGTTTACATTCTGTTCCATTACACTCCATTCCATTCCATTCCAATCCATTCCATTCCATTCCATTCCATTCCATTCCATTCCATTCCATTCCATTCCATTCCATTCTGTTCCATTCCATTCGTTTCCATTCTGTTCCATTACACTCCATTCCATTCCATTCCAATCCATTCCATTCCATTCCATTCCATTCCATTCCATTCCGTTCCTTTCCATTCGATTCCATTCCCTTGCACTCCATTCCATTCCATTTCATTCCATTCCATTTCATTACATTCGATTCCACACTGTTCTATTATATTCCTTTCTTTCCATAAGTTCTGAGTCTCTCATGCTGTCTGGATTGCTGTGGCAAAAATTCAGCGCACATTTTATTTCACAGTTCCATTCCAATAAATTCGATTCCATTCCATTCCATTCCATTCAATTCCATCTAATTCCATTCCGCATGTTGCTCCCCATTCCATTCCATTCATTCCATTTCATTCCATTCCATTCCATTCCTTTCATTTCCCCACTAATCTATTCTATTCCTTCCATTCAACAATTTCTCAATCGGTCACCCTGGCTGGATTTCAGCTTTGCAGTATCACCCCACATTTTATTTCACCCTTCCTTTCCATTCCATTCCATTCCAATCCATTCCCTTCCATTCCTTTCCATTCCATTCCATTCCATTCCATTGCATTCTGTTCCATTCTTTTCCTTTGCAACCAATTCCATTCTATTCCATTCTATTCCATTGCATTGCATTCCATTCCACTCCATTCCATTCCATTGCATTCCATTCCATTCCATTCACTATTTTATTCTCTTCCTTTCTTTCAACAAGTTCTCAATCTGTAACCCTTGTAGGATTGCAGTGGCACAATGTCAGCTCATATTTCATTTCACCGTTCCATTCCATTCTGTTGCATTCCATTCCATTCCATTCATTCTATTCCCTTCCATTCCATTTGATTACTTTCCGGTCAATTCCGTTCCATTGCATTCCATTCCATTTCATTCCATTCCACTCAAAACTATTCTATTCTACTCCTTTCTTTCAACATGTTCTCAATCTGACACCCTTGCTGGATTGCAGTAGCACAATGTCAGCTCACATTTTGTTACTCCGTTTCATTCCATTTCATTCTTTTCCACTCCATTCCATTCCATTTCATTCCGTTCCATTCCATTCCGTTCCATTGCATTCCATTCCATTCCATTCCATTCCATTCCATTGCTTTCCATTCTTTTCCATTCCATTACATTCCACAATATTCTATTCTACTCCTTTGTTTCAACAATTCTCAATATGTCACACTGGCTGGATTGCAGTGGCACCATGTCAGCTCACATTTACTTTAACCATTCCATTCCGTTCCATTCCATTCCATTCCATTCCATTCCATTCCATTCCATTCCATTCATTTCCATTCGGTTCCATTACACTCCATTCCATTCCATTCAATTGCATTCCACACTATTCTCTTCTCTTCCTTTCTTTTATCAAGTTCTCAATCGGTCACCCTGGGTGGATTGCAGTGACACAATGTCAGCTCACATTTTATTTCACTGTTCATTCCATTCCATTCTATTCCATTCCATTCCATTCCATTCCATTCTATTCTATTCCATTCCATTCCATCCCATTCCATTCCATTCCATTCTATTCCATTCCATTCCATTCCATTCCATTCTCTTCCATTGCACTCCATTCCATTCCATTCCAGACTATTCGATTCTGTTACTTTCTATCAACAAGTTCTTTATCTGTCACCCTGGCTGGATTGCAGTGGCACAATATCAGCTCACATTTTATTTAACCATTGCGTTCCATTTCATTCCATTCCATTCCATTCTATTCCATTCCATTCCATTCCATTCCATTCCATTCCATTCCACAGTATGCTATTCTATTCCTTTCTTTCAACAAGCTCTCAATCTGTCACCCTGGCTGGATTGCAGTGGAAGTACATCAGCTCACATTTTATTTCTCTGTTGCATTCCATTCATTTCCATTTCATTCCATTCCATTCCACTCCACTCCACTGCACTGCACTCCACTCCACTCCACTCCACGCCATTCCATTCCATTCCATTCCATTCCATTCCATTCCATTCCATTCCATTCCATTCCATTCCATTTCATTCTATTCCATTCAATTCCGTTCAATTCTTTTCAATTCCATTTCATTCCATTCTCTTCTATTATGCTCAATTGCACTCCATTCCATTCCACTCTTATTTCATCAACTTCTCAAACTGTCACCCTGATTATATTGCAGTTCCACAATGTCAGCTTACTTTTTACTTCACCGTTAAATTCATTCCATTCCATTCTCTTCCTTTCCATGTAATTCCATTCCATTCCCTTCCTTTCCATTGCATTCCATTCCATTCCATTCCATTCCATTCCATTCCATTCCATTCCATTTCACTCCATTCCACGTGATGGTCTCCATTCCATTCCATTCCTTTCCTTTCCACACTAATCTATTCTATTGCTTTCATTCAACAATTTCTCAATCTGTCACCCTGGCTAGATTTCAGTGTTGCAGTATCACCCCTCGTTTTATTTCATCATTCCTTTCTATTCCATTCCATTCCAATCCATTCCCTTCCATTCTGTTCCGTTCCATTCCATCCCATTTCAGTCCATTCTGTTCCGTTCCTTTCCATTGCAACCCATTCCATTCCATTCCATTCCATTCCATTCCATTCCTTCCATTCCATTCTATTCCATTCCTTCCATTCTATTCCATTCCATTCCTTCCATTCCATTCTATTCCATTCCTTCCATTCCATTCCATTCCATTCCATTCCATTCCATTCCATTGCATTCCACTCCTTTCCATTCCACACTCTTTTATTCTATTCCTTTCTTTCAACCAGTTCTCAATATGTAACCCTTGTAGGATTGCAGTTGCACAGTGTCAGCTCAAATTTCATTTCACCATTCCATTCCATTCCATTCCGTTCATTACATTCCCTTCCATTCCATTTCATTTCTTTCTGTTCAAGTCCGTTCCATTGCACTCCATTCCATTTCATTCCATTCCATTCCAAACTCCTCTATTCTACTCCTTTCTTTCAACATGTTCTCAATGTATAACCCTCTGTCACCCTGGCTGGATTTCAGTGGCACAATATCGGCTCGCATTTTGTTACACCGGTTCATTCCATTCCTTTCTTTTCCACTCCATGCCATTTCATTGGATTCTGTTCCATTCCGTTCCATTGCACTCCATTCCCTTCCATTCCATTCCATTCCATTCCATTCCATTCCATTCCATTGCTTTCCATTCCATTACATTGTACGCTATTCTATTCTCCTCCTTTGTTCAACAATTCTCAATATGTCACCCTGGCTGCATTGCAGTGGCACAATGTCAGCTCATATTTTCGTTCACCATTCCATTCCATTCCATTCCATTCCATTCCATTCCATTCCATTCATTTCCATTCTGTTCCATTACACTCCATTCCATTCCATTCCAATCCATTCCATTCCATTCCATTCCATTCCGTTCCTTTCCATTCGATTCCATTCCCCTGCACTCCATTCCATTCCATTTCATTCCATTCCATTACATTACATTCGATTCCACACTGTTCTATTATATTCCTTTCTTTCCGTAAGTTCTGAGTCTGTCACGCTGTCTGGATTGCTGTGGCAAAAATTCAGCACACATTTTATTTCACAGTTCCATTCCAATAAATTCGATTCCATTCCATTCCATTCCATTCAATTCCATCTAATTCCATTCCGCATGTTGCTCACCATTCCATTCCATTCATTCCATTTCATTCCATTCCATTCCATTCCTTTCATTTCCCCACTGATCTATTCTATTCCTTCCATTTAACAATTTCTCAATCTGTCACCCTGGCTGGATTTCAGCTTTGCAGTATCACACCACATTTTATTTCACCCTTCCTTTCCATTCCATTCCATTCCAATCCATTCCCTTCCATTCCATTCCACTCCATTCCATTCCATTCCATTCCATTCTGTTCCATTCTTTTCCATTGCAACCAATTCCATTCTATTCCACTCTATTCCATTCCATTGCGTTCCATTCCACTCCATTCCATTCCATTCCATTCCATTCCATTTCATTCCATTCACTATTTTATTCTATTCCTTTCTTTCAACAAGTTCTCAATCTGTAACCCTTGTAGGATTGCAGTGGCACAATGTCAGCTCATATTTCATTTCACCGTTCCAGTCCATTCTGTTGCATTCCATTCCATTCCATTCATTCTATTCCCTTCCATTCCATTTGATTACTTTCCGGTCAATTCCGTTCCATTGCATTCCATTCGATTTCATTCCATTCCACTCAAAACTATTCTATTCTACTCCTTTCTTTCAACATGTTCTCAATCTGTCACCCTTCCTGGATTGCAGTAGCACAATGTCACCTCACATTATGTTACTCCGTTTCTTTCCATTTCATTCTTTTCCACTCCATTCCACTCCATTTCATTCTGTTCCATTCCATTCCGTTCCATTGCACTCCATTCCATTCCATTCCATTCCATTGCTTTCCATTCTTTTCCATTCCATTACATTCCACACTATTCTATTCTACTCCTTTGTTTCAACAATTCTTAATATGTCACACTGGCTGGATTGCAGTGGCACCATGTCAGCTCACATTTACTTTAACCATTCCATTCCGTTCCATTGCACTCCATTCCATTCCATTCCATTCCATTGCTTTCCATTCTTTTCCATTCCATTACATTCCACACTATTCTATTCTACTCCTTTGTTTCAACAATTCTTAATATGTCACACTGGCTGGATTGCAGTGGCACCATGTCAGCTCACATTTACTTTAACCATTCCATTCCGTTCCATTCCATTCCATTCCATTCCATTCCATTCCATTCCATTCCATTCCATTCCATTCCATTCATTTCCATTCGGTTCCATTACACTCCATTCCATTCCATTCAATTGCATTCCACACTATTCTCTTCTCTTCCTTTCTTTCAACAATTTCTCAATCGGTGACCCTGGGTGATTTGCAGTGACACAATGTCAGCTCACATTTTATTTCACTGTTCATTCCATTCCATCCCATTCCATTCCATTCCATTCTATTCCATTCCATTCCATTCCATGCCATTCCATTCCATTCCATTCTATTCCATTCCATTCCATTCCATTCTCTTCCATTGCACTCCATTCCATTCCATTCCATTCCAGACTATTCGATTCTGTTACTTTCTTTCAACAAGTTCTTTATCTGTCACCCTGGCTGGATTGCAGTGGCACAATATCAGCTCACATTTTATTTAACCATTGAATTCCATTCCATTCCATTCCATTCCATTCCATTCCATTCCACAGTAGGCTATTCTATTCCTTTCTTTCAACAAGCTCTCAACCTGTCACTCTGGCTGGATTGCAGTGGAATTACATCAGCTCACATTTTATTTCACTGTTGCATTCCATTCATTTCCATTGCATTCCATTCCATTCCACTCCACTCCACTCCACTGCACTCCACTCCACTCCACTCCACGCCATTCCATTCCATTCCATTCCATTCCATTCCATTCCATTCCATTTCATTCTATTCCATTCAATTCTGTTCAATTCTTTTCAATTCCATTTCATTCCATTGTCTTATATTATGCTCAATTGCACTCCATTCGATTCCATTCTTATTTCATCAACTTCTCAAACTGTCACCCTGATTATATTGCAGTTCCGCAATGTCAGCTTACTTTTTACTTCACCGTTAAATTCCTTTCCATTCCATTCTCTTCCTTTCCATGTAATTCCATTCCATTCCATTCCATTCCATTCCATTCCATTCCATTCCATTCCATTCCATTCCATTTCATTCCATTCCATTCCATTTCACTCCATTACACGTGATGGTCTCCATTCCATTCCATTCCATTCCTTTCCTTTCCACACTAATCTATTCTCTTCCTTTCATTCAACAATTTCTCAATCTGTCATCCTGGCTAGATTTCAGTGTTGCAGTATCACCCCTCATTTTATTTCATCATTCCTTTCTATTCCATTCCATTCCAATCCATTCCTTTCCATTCTGTTCCGTTCCATTCCATCCCATTTCAGTCCATTCTGTTCTGTTCCTTTCCATTGCAACCCATTCCATTCTATTCCATTTCATTCCATTCCATTCCATTCCATTCCATTCCATTCCTTCCATTCCATTCTATTCCATTCCTTCCATTCTATTCCATTCCATTCATTCCATTCCATTCTATTCCATTCCTTCCATTCCATTGCATTCCACTCCTTTCCATTCCACACTCTTTTATTCTATTCCTTTCTTTCAACCAGTTCTCAATATGTAACCCTTGTAGGATTGCAGTTGCACAGTGTCAGCTCAAATTTCATTTCACCATTCCATTCCATTCCATTCCATTCCATTCATTGCATCCCCTTCCATTCGATTTCATTTGTTTCTGTTCAAGTCCGTTCCATTGCACTCCATTCCATTTCATTCCATTCCATTCCAAACTACTCTATTCTACTCCTTTCTTTCAACATGTTCTCAATCTGTCAACCTCTGTCACCCTGGATGGATTGCAGTGGCTCAATGTCGGCTCACATTTTCTTACACCGTTTCTTTCCATTCCTTTCTTTTCCACTCCATGCCATTTCATTCGATTCCATTCCATTCCGTTCCATTGCACTCCATTCCCTTCCCTTCCATTCCATTCCATTCCATTCCATTCCTTTCCATTCCATTACATTGCACACTATTCTATTCTACTCCTTTGTTTCAACAATTTTCAATATGTCACCCTGGCTGGATTTCAGTGGCACAGTGCCAGCTCACATTTTCTTTCACCATTCCATTCCATTCCATTCCATTCCATTCCATTCCATTGCATTCCATTCCATTCCACACTCTTTTATTCTATTCCTTTCTTTCAACAAGTTCTCAATATGTAACCCTTGTAGGATTGCAGTTGCACAATGTCAGCTCAAATTTCATTTTACCATTCCATTCCATTCATTACATTCCCTTCCATTCCATTTCATTACTTTCTGTTCAACTCCGTTGCATTGCACTCCATTCCATTTCATTCCATTCCATTCCAAACTACTCTATTCTACTCCCTTCTTTCAACATGTTCTCAATCTATCACCCTCTGTCACCCTGGCTGTATTGCAGTGGCACAATGTCGGCTCGCATTTTGTTACACCGTTTCATTCCATTCCTTTCTTTTCCACTCCATGCCATTTCATTCAATTCCGTTCCATTCCGTTCCATTGCACTCCATTCCATTCCATTCCATTCCATTCCTTTCCATTCCATTACATTGCACACTATTCTATTCTACTCCTTTGTTTCAACAATTCTCAATATGTCACCCTGGCTGGATTTCAGTGGCACAGTGTCAGCTCACATTTTCTTTCACCATTCCATTCCATTCCATTCCATTCCATTCCATTCCATTCCATTCCATTCCATTTCATACCATTCCATTCCATTCCATTCCATTCCATTATTTCCATTCTGTTCCATTCCATTCCATTCCATTCCATTCCATTCCATTCCCTTGCATTCCACACTATCGTATTATCTTCCTTTCTTTCCACAAGTTCTCAATCTGTCACCCTGGCTGAATTGCAGTGGCACAATATCAGCTCACGTTTTATTTCACCGTTCCATTCCATTCCATTCCATTCCATTCCATTCCATTCCATTCCATTCCATTCCATTCCGTTCCACACTATGCTATTCCATTGCTTTCTTTCAACAAGCTCTCAATCTGTCACCCTGGCTGGATTGCAGTGGCAGAATAGCATCTCACATTTTGTTTCACTGTTCCATTCCATTCATTTCCTTTCCATTCCATTCCCCTCCATTCCATTCCATTCCATTCCATTCCATTCCATTCCATTACATTCTATTCCATTCAATTCCATACAATTCTATTCCAATCGATTTCATTCCATTCTCTTCTATAATGTTCAACTGCACTCCATTCCATTCCATTCCATTCCATTCCATTCCATTCCATTCCATCCCATTCCATTCCATTTCATTCTATTCCGTTCCATTCAATTCCATTCCACTCCTTTCCTTTCCATTTCATTCGATTCCGTTCCATTCCCTTGCAATCTACACTGTTCTTTTCTATTCCTTTCTTTCAAAAAGTTCTCAATATGTTACCCTGGCTTTATTGCAGTGTCAGAATGTCAACTCACGTTATATTTCAACGTTACATTCCATTCCATTCCCTGCCATTCCATTCCATTCCATTCCTTTCCATTTCAATCCCCTCCATTCCATTGAACTCCAATGCATTCCACTCCATTTCACTCCATTCCATTCCATTCCATTCCATTCCTTTGTTTCGACAAGTTCTCAATCTGTCACCCTTGCTGGATTGCAGTTCCACAATGTCAGCTTACATTATCTTTTACGTTCCATTCCAATCCATTCCATTCCATTTCATTCCATTCCATTTTTTTCCATACCGTTCCATTCCTTTCCATTGCACTACATTCCATTCCATTCCATTCCATTCCACTCCATTCCTTTCCATTGCAGACTATTCTTTTCTATTCCTTTCTTTCAGCATGTTCTCAATCTGTAACCCTATCTGTATTGCTTTGGCTCAATATCAGCTCACATTTTGTTTCACTATTCCATTTCATTCCATTCCATTCCATTCCATTCCATTCCATTCCATTCCATTCCATTCCATTCCATTCCATTCCATTCCATTCCATATCATTCCATTCCATTCCACAGTATACTATTCTATTCATTTCTTTCAATATGTTCTCACTGTGTCACCCTGGCTGGATTGCATTGGCACAATGTCAGCTTACATTGCATTTCACCATTCCATTCCTTTCCATTCAATTTCATTCCATTCATTTCCATTCCTTTCCGTTGCCCTCTATTCCATGCCATTCCATTCAATTCCATTCCATTCCACACTATCCTATTCTGTTCTTTCCTTCCAAAAAGTTCTCAATCACTCTCCCTGGCTGAATTGCAGTGCGACAATTTCAGTTCTCATTTTATTTCACTGTGCCATTCCATTCCATTGCATCCCATTCCATTCCATTCCATTGCATTCCATTCCATTCCACATTATTCTATTCTATTCCTTTGGTTCAACAAGTTCTCAATCTGTCACCTTGGCTGGATTTCAGTGGTGCCATGTCAGCCCAAGTTTTATTTCACCGTTCCATTCTATTCCATTCCATTCCATTCCATTCCATTCCATTCCATTCCATTCCATTCCGTTCCATTCCATGCCATTCATTTCTATTGTGTTCCATTCCATTCCATTTCAGTCCATTCCGTTCCATTCCGTTCAATTGCACACCATTCCAATCCATTCCATTCTATTCCATTCCATTCCATTCCATTCCATTCCATTGCCCACTATTCTATTCTATTAGTTTCTGTCAACTAGTTCTCAATCTGTACCTCTGGTTGCTTTGCATTGGTACAATGTCAGCCCACATTTTATTTCACCGTTCCATTCCATTCCATCCGATTCCGTTCCATTTCATTCCATTCTGTTCCATTCAATTAAATTGCATTCCATTCCATTCCATTCCATTCCATTCCACACTATCCTATTCTATTCCTTTCTTTCAACGAGCTCTCAATCTGTCATGCTGGCTGGATTACAGTGGCAGAATATCAGCTCGCATTTTGTTTCACTGTTCCATTCCATTCATTTCCATTCCATTCCATTCCATTCCACTTGACTCCATTCCATTCCATTCCATTCCATTTCATTCTATTCCAGTAAATTCCATTCAATTCCATTCCATTTGATTTCATTCCATTCTCTTCCATTATGTTCAATTACACTCTATTCCATTCCATTCCATTCCATTCCATTCCATTCCATTCCATTCCATTTCTTTCTTATTTCATCAACTTCTCAAACTGTCACCCTGATTTAATTGCAGTTCTACAATGTCAGCTTACTTTTTATTTCACTGTTCCATTCCATTCTATTCCATTCCCTTCCTTTCCATTTCATTCCATTCCATTCCATTCCTTTCAATTGCATTCCATTCCATTCCATTCCATTCCATTCCATTCTATTCCATTCCATTGCATTACATTCCGGTAATGCATTCCCATTATTTTATTCTATTACTCCCTTTCAAGCAGTTCTGAATCTCTCACCCTGGCTCAATTGCTGTGGCTCAATGTCAGCTTCCATTTTATTTCACCTTTCCATTCCATTCCATTTTATTCCATTCCATTCCATTCCATTCCATTCCATTCCATTCCATTCCATTCCATTATTCCATTCCATTCCACAGTATTCTATTCTATTCATTTCTTTCAATATGTTCTCAATGTGTCACCCTGGCTGGATTGCATTGGCACAATGTCAGCTCACATTTTATTTCAAAATTTTATTCCATTCCATTCCATTCCATTCCATTCCATTCTGTTCCTTTCCGTTGCATTGCCCTCCGTTCCATGCCATTCCATTCCATTCCACTGCATTCCATTCCATTCAAAACTATCCTATTCTGTTCTTTCCTTCCAAAATGTTCTCAATCTCTCACCCTGGCTGAATTGCCGTGGCACTATATCACCTCTCATTATATTTCACTGTGCCATTCCATTCCATTCCATTCCATTTATTTCATAACATTCCTTTCCATTGCGCTCCATTCCATTCCATTCCATTCCATTCCATTCCACACTATTCTTTTCTATTCCCTTCTTTCAACAAGTTCTCAATCTGTCACCCTGCCTGGATTGCGTGGCATGAGGTAAGCTCGCATTTTATTTCAACATTCCATTCGATTCCATTCTATGGCATTCCATTCCATTCCATTCCATTCCATTCCATTCCAGTTTCCATTCTATTCCATTCCCTTCCATTCTATTCAATTCCATTCCATTCCATTCCCCTCCATTCCTCACTATTCTACTCTATTCCTTTCTTCCAAAAAGTTCTGAATCTGACACCCTGGCTGGATTGCAGTGGCTCAAATTCAGCTCAAATTTTATTTCCCCATTCCATTCCATTCTATTCCATTCCATTCCATTCCATTCCATTCCATTCCATTCCATTCCATTCCATTATATTCCACATTCTTCTATTCTATTCTATTCCATTCTTTCAAAAAGTTCTCAATCTGTACCCTGGCTGATTTTAATTGTCACAATGTCAGCTCATATTTTATTTCACCATTGCAATCCATCCCATTAAATTTCATTCCATTCCATTTCATTTCATTAAATTCCGTTCCATTCCGTTCCATTGCACTCCATTCCATTCCAATCCATTCCATTCCATTCCATTCCATTCCATTCCATTCCATTCATTTCATTCTATTCCGTTCCGTTCCGTTCCATTGCACTCCATTTAATTCCATTCCATTCCACACTATTCTATTCTATTCCTTTCTTACAATAAATTCTCAATCTGTCACCCTGGCTGGATTGCAGTTCCTCAGTGTCAGCTCACATTTTATTTCACCATTCCATTCCATTTTATTCCTTTCCATTCCATTCCATGACATTGCACCCCTTCAAATTGATTCAATTACAATCAATTCCATTCTATTCTTTTCCATTCCATTCCACACTATTCTATTCTATTCCTTTCTTTCAACAACTTCTCAATCTGTCCCTCTGGCTGGAATTCAGTTGCACATTATCAGCTCACATTTTATTTCACCATTCCATTCCATTCCATTCCACTCCAATCCATTCCATTCCATTCCTTTCCATTCCATTCCATTCCATTCCATTCCATTCCATTCCACTCCACTCCATTCCATTCCATTCCTTTCCATTCCTTTCCATTCCATTCAATTTCATTCCACTCCATTCCATTCCCATCCATAGCAATACATTACTTTCCATTCCATTACATTCCCTTCCATTCCCTTCCAATCAATTCCATTCCAATCCATTCCATTCTACTCTATTCCATTCCATTACATTCCGTTCCATTCCACTCCACTCCATGCAATTCCACACTATTCTATCGTATTCCTTTCTTTAAACAAGTTCTAAATCTCTCACCCTGGCTGGATTGCAGTGGCACAATGTCAGCTCACATTTTATTTCACCTTTCCATTCCATTCCATTCCTTTCCACTCCATTCAATTCCATTCCTTTCCATTGCACACTATTCTATTCTATTCTTTTTTTAAACAAGTTCTAAATCTGTCACCCTGGCAGTATTGCAATGCCACCATGTCAGCTCACATTTTATTTCACCGTTACATTCCATTCCACTCCATTCCACTCCATTCCATTCCATTCCATTCCATTCCATTCCATTCCATTCCATTCTATTCCGTTCCGTTCCATTCCGTTCCATTGCATTCCATCCCATTCCATTCCATTCCATTCCATTCCATTCCATTCCATTCCATACAATTCTATTCTATTCCTTTCTTTCAACAAGTTCTCAGTATATCACCCTGGCTGGATTGCAGTGGCACAGTGTCAGTTCACATATTATTTCACCGTTTCATTCCATTCCATTCCATTCCATTCCATTCCATTCCATTCCATTCCATTCCATTCCATTAGATTCCATCCCATTCCAAATTATTCTATTCTTTTCCTTTCTTTCAACAATTTCTCAATCTCTAAACCTGGCTGGATTGCAGTGGCACAAAATCAGCTCAAACTTTGTTCCACCATTCCATTCCATTCCATTCCACTCCATTCTTTTCCATTCCATTCCACAATACTCTATTCTATTCATTTCTTTCAACAAGCTCTCCATATGTCAATCTGGTTGGATTGCAGTGGCACAATATCAGCTAATATTTTATTTCACCGATTCATTCCATTCCATTCTATTCCATTCCATCCCATTCCATTCCATTTCATTGCATTCTGTTCCATTCCATTCCATTGCACTCCACTCCATCCTATACCATTCCATTCCTTTCCCTTCCATTACAAACTATTTTATTCTATTCCTTTCTTTCAACATTTTCTCAGTCTGTTACCCTGTCTGGATTGCAGTGGCAGAATGGTCCGTTCCATTGCACTCCATTCCATTCCACACTATTCTGTTCTATTCCCTTCTTTCAACAAGTTCTGTATCTGTCACCCTGGCTGGATTACGTGGCACAAGGTAAGCTCGCATTTTATTTCAATGTTCCATTCGATTCCGTTCTATGCCATTCCATTCCATTCCATTCCATGCATTTCCGTTCTATTCCATTCCTTTCCATTCAATTCCATTCCATTCCATTCCATTCCCCTCCATTCCTCACTATTCTATTCTATTCCTTTCTTCCAAAAAGTTCTGAATCTGATACCCTGGATGGATTGCAGTGGCTCAAATTCAGCTCAAATTTTATTTCCCCATTCCATTCCAGTCTATTCCATTCCAGTCCATTCCAATCTATGCCATTCCAATCCATTCCGTTCGATTCCATTCCATTGCATTCCATTCCATTTCATTACATTCCACATTCTTCTATTCTATTCTATTCCATTCTTTCAAAAAGTTCTCAATCTGTACCCTGGCTGATTTTAATTGTCACAATGTCAGCTCATATTTTATTTCACCATTGCAATCCATCCCATTAAATTCCATTCCATTCCATTTCATTTCATTAAATTCCTTTCCATTCCGTTCCATTGCACTCCATTTCATTCCATTCCTTTCCATTCCATTCCATTCCATTCCATTCCATTCCATTCCACACTATTCTATTCTATTCCTTTCTTACAATAAATTCTCAATCTGTCACCCTGGCTCGATTGCAATTCCTCAGTGTCAGCTCACATTTTCACCATTCCATTCCATTCCATTCCATTCCATTCCATTCCATTTTATTCCTTTCCGTTCCATTCCCTGCCATTGCACCCCTTCAATTTGATTCAATTACAATCAATTCCATTCTATTCTTTTCCATTCCATTCCACACTATTCTATTCTATTCCTTTCTTTCAACAACTTCTCAATCTGTCCCTCTGGCTGGAATTCAGTTGCACATTATCAGCTCACATTTTGTTTCACCATTCCTTTCCATTCCATTCCATTCCAGTCCAATCAATTCCATTCCATTGCTTTCCATTCCATTCCATTCAATTCCATTCCATTCCATTCCACTCCACTCCACTCCACTCCATTCCATTCCATTCCTTTCCATTCCATTCCATTCCATTCAATTTCATTCCACTCCATTCCATTCCCATCCATAGCAATACATTACTTTCCATTCCATTACATTCCCTTCCATTCCCTTCCAATCAATTCCACTCCAATCCATTCCGTTCTACTCTATTCCATTCCATTACGTTCCATTCCATTCCACTCCACTCCATGCAATTCCACACTATTCTATCCTATTCCTTTCTTTAAACAAGTTCTAAATCTCCCACCCTGGCGGGATTGCAGTGGCACAATGTCAGCTCACATTTTATTTCACCTTTCCATTCCATTCCATTTCTTTCCACTCCATTCAATTCCATTCCTTTCCATTGCACACTATTCTATTCTATTCTATTCTTTTCTTTAAACAAGTTCTAAATCTGTCACCCTGGCAGTATTGCAATGGCACCATGTCCGCTCACATTTTATTTCACCGTTACATTCCATTCCACTCCTTTTCACTCCATTCCATTCCATTCCATTCCATTCCATACTATTCCGTTCCTTTCCATTCCGTTCCATTGCATTCCATCCCATTCCATTCCATTCCACCCCATTCCATTCCATTCCACACAATTCTATTCTATTCCTTTCAACAAGTTCTCAGTATGTCACCCTGGCTGGATTGCAGTGGCACAGTGTCAGTGCACATATTATTTCACCGTTTCATTCCATTCCATTCCATTCCATTCCATTCCATTCCATTCCATTCCATTCCATAGTTTCCATTCCATTCCAAATTATTCTATTCTTTTCCTGTCTTTCAACAATTTCTCAATCTCTAAACCTGGCTGGATTGCAGTGGCACAAAATCAGCTCAAACTTTATTTCACCGTTCCATTCCATTCCATTCCACTCCATTCTTTCCATTCCATTCCTCAATAGTCTATTCTATTCATTTGTTTCAACAAGCTCTCAATATGTCAACCTGGTTGGATTGCAGTGGCACAATATCAGCTCACATTTTATTTCACTGATTCATTCCATTCCATTCAATTCCATTCCATCCCATTCCATGCCATTTCATTGCATTCTGTTCCATTCCATTCCATTGCACTCCATTCCATCCTATACCATTCCATTCCTTTCCATTCCATTACAAACTATTTTATTCTATTCCTTTATTTCAACATTTTCTCAGTCTGTTACGCTGGCTGGTTTGCAGTGGCAGAATGTCAACTCACGTTTTATTTCACCGTTCCATTCCATTCCATTCCATTCCATTCCATTCCATTCCATTCCATTCCATTCCATTCCTGTCCATTTCATTCCATTCCGTTCCATTGAACTCCAGTCCATCCAGTTCCATTCCATTCCATACCATTCCATTCCATTCCTTTCCGTTCCACTGCACTCCATTCCATTACCATTCCATTCCATTCCATTCCATTGCACTCCTTTCCATTCATTGCATTCCCTTCCATTCCACACTATTCTATTCTATTCCTTTCTTTGAAGAAGGTCTCAATCTGTCACCATGGCTGGATTACATTGGCACAATGTCAGCTCACATTTTATTTCACCGTTGTATTCCATTCCATTCTATTCCATTCCATTCTATTTCATTCCATTCCATTCCATTTCATTCCATTCCATTCCATTCCATTTCATTCCATTCCATTCCATTCCATTTCATTCCATTCCATTCCATTCCATTCCATTGCATTGTATTCCATTCCCTTCCATTTCATTCCATTCCATTCCATTCCATTCCATTGCACTCCATTCCATTCCATTCCATGCCGTTCCATTCAATTCTATTCCATTCCACTCCATTGTGTTCCTTTGCAATCCATTCTGTTCCTTTCCGTTGCATTACGTTCCATTGCACTCCATTCCATTCAATTCCTTTCCATTCCATTCCATTCCATTCCATTTCATTCCACACTATTCTATTCTATTCCTTTCTTTCAATAAGTTCTCCATCTGTCACCCTGGCTGGATTGCAGAGGCCCAATGTCTGCTCACATATTATTTCGCCATTTAATTCCATTCCATGCCATACCGTTCCATTCCATTCCATTCCCTTCAATTCTATTTTATTCCGTTACGTTCCATTCCTTTCCATTGCACTCCAGTCCATTCTATTACATTCCAATACATTCCAATCCGTTCCATTCCATTCCATTCCATTCCACACTATTCTATTCTATTCCTTTCTTTCAACAAGTTCTGAATCTGCAACCCTTGCTGGATTGCAGTGGCACAATGTCAGCTCACATTTTATTTCACCATTCCATTTCATTCCATTCCATTCTATTCCTTTCCATTCTATTCCATTCCATTCCATTTCATTCCTTTCCATTCCATTCTGTTTCATGGCATTCCATTCCATTCTATTCCATTCCATTCCATTCCACAATATTCTATTCTATTCCTTTCAACAAGTTCTCAATGTTGCACCCTGGCTAGATTGCAATGGTACAATGTCAGCTCACATTTTATTTCACCATTTCTTTCCATTCCATTCCATTCCATTTCATTCCAATCAATTCCGTTCATTACCTTCAATTCCGTGCAATTTCCTTCAATTCCATTCAATTCTGTTCCATTCCATTCCATTGCATTCCATTCCATTCCGTTCCGTTCCATTCCATTCCATTCCATTCCATTCCACTCCACACTATTCTATTCCATTCCTTTCTTTCAACAAGTTCTCAATCTCTCACCCTGGCTGCATCGCAGTGACAGAATGTCAGCTCACATATTATTTCACCATTCCATTCCATTCTATTTAATTCATTCTGTTCCATTCCATTCCATTGCACTCTATTCCATTCCATTCCATTCCATTTCCTTCCATTCTGTTCTATTGCGTTCCTTTGCACTCCATTCCTTTCCACTCCATTCCATTCCATTAAATTCCATTCCATTCCTTTCCATTCCATTCCATTCCATTTCATTCCACACTATTCCATTCTATTCCTTTCTTTCGAGAAGTTCTCAATCTGTCACACTGGCTTGATTGGAGTGACAAAATGTCAGCTCACATTTTATTTCACCATTCCAATCCATTCCATTCCATTCCATGCTATTTCTTGCAATTCCATTCCATTGGAATTCATTCCATTCCATTCCAATCCGTATCATTCTTTTGCGTTCCATTCCATTCCATTGCACTCCATTCCATTCCATACCATTCCATACCATTGCGTTCCTTTCCATTACATTCTATTACATTCCGTTAGCCATTACACTCCATTACTTTCCATTTCATTATATTCCATTCCATTCCATTCCATTACATTACATTCCATTCCGTTCCATTCCATTCCATTCCATTCCATTCCATTCCGTTCCTTTCCATTCCATTGCACCCCATTCCATTCCATTCCATTGCATTCCATTGCATTCCATTCCATTCCATTCCATTCCTTTCCATTCCATTCCATTCCATTCCAATCCATTCCATTCCATTCCATTCCATTCCATTCCTTCCCTTTCCTTTCCATTCCATTGCACTCCATTCCATTCCACTCCATTCCATTGCATTTGACACAATTCTATTCTACTCCTTTCTTTCAAGCAGTTCTGTATCTGTCACCCTGGCTGGATTGCAGTGGCACAGTGTCTGCTTACATTTTATTTCACCGTTCCATTCCATTCCATTCTTTCCATTCCACTCAATTCCATTCCATTCCATTCCATTCCATTCCATTCCATTCCATTCCATTCCATTCCATTCCATATCATTTCATTCCATTCCATTCTAGTCCTTTCCATTCCTCTCCATTCCATTCCATTCCATTCCATTTCACACTATTCTATTCTATTGCTTTCCTTCAACAAGATCTCAATGTGTTACACTGACTGGTTTGCTGATGCACAATGTCAGCTCATATTTTATTTCAGCGTTCCATTCCATTCCAATCCATTCCATTTCATTCCATTCCATTCCATTCTGTTCCCCTGCGCCCCATTCCATTCTGTTCAATTCCATTCCATTGCTTTGATTCCATTCCTTTCTGTTACACAATATTCTATTCTATTCTTTCAATAATTTATCAATCTGTCGCCCTTAATTGATTCCAGTGTCACAATGTCAACTCACATTTTATTTCACCATTCCATTCCATTCCATTCTGTTCCATTCCATTCCATTCCATTCTATTCCGTTCCATTCCATTCCATTGCAATCCATTCCGTTCCATTCCATTCCATTCCATTCCATTCCATTCCATTCCATTCCATTCCATTCAGTTCCATTCCATTCCGTTTTGCTCCATTCTGTTCCATTCCATTCCAGTCATTTCCATTCCGTTTCACTCTATTCTATTTGACACTATTCTATACTATACCTTTCTTCCAACAAGTTCTCAATATGTCACTCTGTCTGGATTGCAGTGGCACAATGTCAGCTCACATTTTATTTCACCATTGCATTCCAGTCCATTCCGTTCCATTACGTTCTGTTCCGTTGTGTTCCGTTCCATTCCATTCCATTCCATTTCGTTCCATTGCACTCCATTTCATTCCAATCTATTCCATTCCATTCCAATCCATTCCATTCCATTCCATTCCATTCCATTCCATTCCATTCCATTCCATTCCATTCCATTCCATTCCATTCTTCCAGTCTTCCATTCCACACTATTCTATTCTATTCCTTTCTTTCAACAAGTTTTCAATCTGTCACCATGGCTGGATTGCAGTGGCATAATGTCAGCTCACATTTTATTTCACTGTTCCATTCCATTCCATTCCATTTCATTCCATTCCATTCCATTTCATTCCATTCTGTTCCATTCCGTTGCATTACAATCCATTCAATTCCATTCCATTCCATTGCATTAAATTCCATTCCATTCGTTTCCATTCATTCCATTCCATTCCAAACCATTCCAGTCCGTTCCATTCCATTCCACACTATTCTATACTATTCCCTTCTTTCAACAAGTTCGGAATCTGTCACCCTGGTGGGATTGCCGTGGCACCATGTCAGCTCAAATTTTATTTCACCGTTCCATTCCATTCCGTTCCATTCCACTCCATTACATTACATTCCATTCTATTCCATTCTATTCCATTCCATTCCGTTCAATTGAGCTCCATTCCATTCCATTCCATTGCATTCCATACCATTCCATTCCACTCCATTCCTTTCCCTTTGATTCCATTCGATTCCATTCCATTCAATTCCATTCCACACTATTCTATTGTATTCCTTTCTTTCAACAAATTCTCAATCTATCACACTGGATGGATTGCGGTGGCCCAATGTCAGCTCACATTTTATTTCACAGTTCCATTCCATTACATTCCGTTCCGTTCCGATCAGTTCCATTCCGTTCTGTTCTGTTCCGTTCCGTTCTGTTCTGTTCCATTCCATTCCATTTCACTCCACTCCATTCCATACCATACCATTCCCTTCCATTCCATTCCTTTCCATTCCTTTCCGTTACTTTCTTTTCCCTTCCGTTCCACTCCATTCCATTCCGTTCCATTCCATTCCATTGCACTCCATTCGGTTCCATTCCATTCCATTGCACTCCATTCATTTCCATTCCATTCCATTCCATTCCATTCCATTCCATTCCATTCCATTACATTACATTCCTTGCCATTCCATTCCATTCCATTCAATTCCACTCAATTCCATTCCACATTGTCCTATACTATTCCTTTCTTTCAATAAGTTCCAAATCTGTCTCCCTGGCTGGATTGCGGTGGCACAATGCTAGCTCACATTATTTTTCACCAATCCATTCCATTCCATTCCATTCCATTCCATTCCATTCCATTCCATTCCGTTCCTTTCCATTCCATTGCACTCCATTCCGTTTCATTCCATACCTTACCGTTCCATTCCATTCCATCCATTCCATTCCATTCCATTTCTCACTATTCTATTCTATTCCTTTCTTTCAACAAGTTCTCAATCTGTCACCTTTGCTGGATTGCAATTTCACAATTTCAGCTTACGTTGTATTTCACCATTCCATTCCATTCCATACCGTTCCATTTCATTCCATTCCATTCCATTCCTTTCCATTCCATTCCGTTCCATTCCATTCCATTCCACACTATTCTATTCTACTGATTTCCTTCAACAAGTTCTCAATCTGTCATCCTGGCTGGATTGCAGTTGCACAATATCTGCTCATATTTTATTTCACCATTCCCTTCCATTCCATTCCTTTCCATTCCACTCTATTCCATTCCATTCCATTTCATTCTATACCTTTCCATTCCATTCCATTTCACTCCATTCTATTCCGTTTCATTCCATTCCATTCCGTTCCATTCCATTCCTTTCCATTCTATTTCTTTCCATTACGTTCCATTCCATTCCATTGCACTGCATTCTGTTCCATTATATTCCTTTCCAATCCATTCCATTCCACATTTTTCTATTCTATTCCTTTCTTTCAACAAGTTTTCAATCTTTCACCATGGCTGGATTGCATTTGCACAATGTCAGCTCACATTTTATTTCACCTTTCCATTCCATTCCATTCCACTCCATTCTATTTCATTTAAATCAATTCCTGTCCACTGTATTTCATTGAACTCCATTCCATACCATTCCATTCCATTCCATTCCACACTATTCTGTTCCATTCCTTTCTTTCAGCAATTTCTGAATCTGTCACAGTGGCTAGATTGCTTTAGCACAATATCAGCTCACATTTTATTTCACCGTTCCGTTCCATTCCATTCCATTCCATTCCATTCCATTCCATTCCATACCAATCCATTCCATTCCATTCCGTTCCATTTCATTCCATTCCGTTCCATTTCGTTCCATTGCACTTCATTACATTCGATAACATTCCACTGTGTTCCATTCCAGTCCATTCTATTCCGTCGTATTCCATTTTATTCCATTCCATTCTGTTCCATTGCAATCCATTCCGATCCATTTCGTTCCATTGCATTAAATTCCATTCCATGCGGTTCCCTTCATTCCCTTCCATTCCATTCCTTTCCATTCCATTCCATTCCATACCACACAATTCTATACTATTCCTTTCTTTTAACAAGTTCAGAATCTGTCACCCTTGCTGGATTGCAGTGGCACAATGTCAGCTGACATTTATTTCACCATTCCATTCCATTCCATTCCATTCCATTCCATTCCATTCCATTCCATTTCTATCCATTTCATTCCATTCCATTTCATTCCATTAAAATCCATTCTGTTCCATTGCATTCCATTCCATTCCATTCCATTCCATTTCACACTATTCTATTCTATTCTATTCTTTCAACAAGTTCTCAATCTGTCACACTGGCTGCATTACAGTGGCACACTGTTAGCTCACATTTTGTTTCACCGTTCTGTTCCATTCCATTCCATTCCATTCCATTCCATTCCATTCCATTCCATTCCATTCCATTCCATTCCTTTCCATTCCATTCCGTTTCGTTCCATTCCGTTCCATTCCATTCCATTGCACTCCACTTTCCATTCCGTTCCATTTCATTCCCGTCTGTTCCACTCCATTCCCTTCCATTCCATTCCATTTCATTCCATTCCATGCCATTCCATTCCGTTGCATTCCATTCCATTCCTTTCAATTCCATTCAATTACATTACATTCCACTCTATGCTATTCTATTCCTTTCTTTCAACAAGTTCTGAATCTCTCAACCTGGCTGGATTGCACTGGCACAATGTCAGCTCACATTTTATTTCACCATTCCATTCCATCCATTCCATTCCATCCATTTCATTCCATTCCATTCCGTTGCATTCCATTCCATTCCGTTGCATTCCATTCCATTCCATTCCATTCCATTCCATTCCATTCCGTTCCTTTGCACACCGTTCCATTCCATTCCATTCCATTCCATTCCATTCCATTCCATTCCAAATTTCCAATCCATTCCATTCCATTCCATTCTACACTATTCTCTTCTATTCCTTTCTTTCATCCTGTACTCAATCTGTCACCCTGACTGCATTGCAGTGGCAGAATGTCAGCTCACATTTTATTTAACCTTTCCAGATCATTCCATTCCATTTGGTTCAATTCCATACCGTTGCACTCCATTCTGTTCCATTCCATTCCATTCCATTCCATTCCATTCCATTCCATTCCATTCCTTTCCATTCCATTCAATTGCATTTCGTTCCTTTCCATTCCATTCAATTGCATTTCTTTCCATTCCATTACATTCCATTCCATTCCAATCCATTCCTTTCCATTCATTTCCATTCCATTCCATTCACTTCCATTCGATTCCATTTCGTTCCATTCATTTCCATTGCACTCAATTCCTTCCATTGCATTCCATTCCAATCCATTCCATTCCATTCCACGCTATTCTATACTATTCCTTTCTTTCAACATGTTCTCAGTCTGTCACCTTGGCTGGATTTCCATGGCACAATATCAGCTCACATATTATTTTACCGTTCCATTCCATTCCATTCCACTCCATTCCTTTCCATTCAATTCCATTCCATTCATTTCATTCCATTCCATTCCATTCCATTCATTTCATTCCATTCCATTCCAATCCGTTCCATTGTGCTCCATTCCATTGCGTTCTGTTCCGTTCTGTTCCGTTCCCATCCATTCCATTCCATTTCGATCCATTCCACTCCATTCCATTCCATTGCACTCCATTCCATTCCTTTCGATTCCATTCCATTCCACACAATTCTATTCTATTCCTTTCTTTCAACAAGTTCTCAATCTGTCACCGTGGCAAGATTATAGTGGCAGCTGACATGTTATTTCACCGTTCCATTCCATTAAATTCCATTCCATTCCCTTCCATTTCGTTCCATATCATTCGATTCCATTCCATTTCATTCCATTGAACTCCATTCCATTCCATTCCATTCCATTCCATTCCATTCCATTCCATTCCATTCCATTCCATACCGCTGCGTTCAGTTCCATTCCATTCCATTTTCTTCCATTCCATTCTTTCCATTCCATTCCATTCCACACTATTCTATTCTATTCCTTTCTTTCAGCAAGTTCTCAATCTTTCGCCCTGGCTTGATTGCAGTGGCTCAATGTCAGCTCACATTTTATTTCACCTTTCCATTCCGTTCCATTGCATTCTATTCCATTCTGTTGCATTCCGTTCCATTGCACTCCATTCCTTTCCAGTACATTCCATTCTGTTCCATTTCACTCTATTCCATTCCACTCCATTCCATTCCTTTAAATTCCATTCCATTGCAATCGATTCCTTTCCTTTCCACACTATACTATATTATTCCTTTCTTTCAACAAGTTCTGAAACTCTCACCGTGGCTGGATTTCAGTGACACAATGTTAGCTCACATTATACTTCACAATTCCATTGCATTCCATTCCATTCCATTCCGTTGCATTGCACTCCATTCCATTCCATTCCATTGATTCCATTCCATTCCATTCCACACTATTCTATTCTAATCCTTTCTTTCAGTAAGTTCTCAATCTGTCACCTTTAATGGATTCCAGTGGCAAAATATCAGCTCACACTTTATTTCACCATTCCTTTGCTTTCCATTCCATTCGTTTCCATTCCATTCCATTCCATTCCATTCCATTCCATTCCATTCCATTCCATTCCATTCCATTCCATTCCATTCCATTCCATTCTATTTCTTTCCATTACGTTCCATTCCATTCCGTTGCACTGCATTCTGTTCCATTCCATTCCTTTCCATTCCATTCCATTCCATTCCATTCCATTCCACACTATTCTATTCTATTCCTTTCTTTCGACAATTTTTCAATCTTTCACCATGGCTGGATTGCATTTGCACAATGTCGGCTCACATTTTATTTCACCTTTCCTTTCCATTCCATTCCACTCCATTCCATTTCATTTAAATCAATTCCTTTCCACTGTATTTCATTGAACTCCATTCCATACCATTCTATTCCATTCCATTCCATTCCATGCCATTCCATTCCATTCCATTCCACACTATTCTGTTCCATTCCTTTCTTTCAGCAAGTTCTCAATCTGTCACAGTGGCTGGATTGCTTAGCACAATGTCAGCTCACATTTTATTTCACCGTTCCATTCCATTCCATTCCATACCAATCCATTCCATTCCATTCCGTTCCATTTCATTCCATTCCGTTCCATTTCGTTCCATTGCACTTCATTATTTTCGATAACATTCCATTCCATTCCATTCCATTTGGTTCCATTCCTTTCCATTCCATTCCATTGTATTCCATTCAATTTCTTTCCATTCCTTTCCAATGCATTGCCTTCCATTCCATTCCATTCCCTTCCATTGCATTCCAGTCAATTCCATAACATTCCATTCCATTCAATTCCAATCTACTCTCCTCCACTCCACTTCTCTCCGTTCCACTGCATTCCATTTTTTCACATTCACTTCCATTGCAGTCCAATACGTTCCAATCCATTCCATTCCATTTAATTCCATTCCATTCCATTGTATTCCTTTCCATTCCTTTCCATTTCCCTCCATTCCTCCCCACTCCAATCCCATCCTTTCTTTTCTTTCCAGAACACTGCACTCCTCTGCACTATATTCCGTTCCAGTGGGTTCCATTCCTTTCCATTCATTCCATTCCATTTCATTCCATTCCATTCCATTCCATTCCATTCCATTCCATTCCATTCCATTCCATTCCATTCCATTATTTCATTCCATTCCATTCCTTTCCACTCCATTCCATTCCATTCCATCCCTTTCATTCCATTCCACTCCCCTCCACGCAACTCCACTCCAATCTGCCACATTCCATTCCACTCCATTTCATTCCATTCCATTCCATTCATTCCATTCTGTTTCATTCCATTCAATTCCATTCCAATCCATTAGCTTCCTTTCCATTCCTTCCCATTTCATGCCATTCTACTCCCCTGCATGCAACTCCACTCCAATCCACTGCATTCCATTCCATTCCATTCCATTCCACTTGCATCCAATCTAGTCCCCTCCATTCCCCTCCACTCCACTCCACTCCACTCCACTCCACTCCATTCCATTCCTTCAAATTCCACTCCACTCCAGCACACTCTACTCCATTCCGTTCATTTCCAATACACTTCAATCCACTCGAATCCATTCCATTACATTATTTTCCTTTTCATTCTGTTCCATTGTATTCCCTTCCATTCCATTACTTTCCATTCAATTCCATTCTACTGCAATCCACTCCATTCCAATCCAGGGCATTCTATTCCATTCCACCCCATTCCATTGCATTTCATTCCATTCAATTCCACTCCACTCCAATACCTCCTTTCTTCTCCCTTCTTCTCCACTACACTCCAATGCACGTTTTTCCACTTGTTCCATTCCATTCCATTCCATATTTCCCACTTGATCCACTCCACTCCACTCCAATCCAGTCCTTTCCATTCCATTCAATTCAAATCAACTCTTCTGCACTCTACTCTCTGCACACCACTGCATTCCTTTCCTTCCCCTTCGCCTTCTTTCCAATCCACTCCATTCAATTCCATTCCATTGCATTCCATTCCATTTCATAACATTGCATTCCACTGCATTTCACTCACCTCCACTCCCTTCCTTTCTTCTCCATTCTACTCCACTGCAATTTTTTCCATTCAATTCCATTCCATTGCATTCCATTCCGTTCCATTTTGTACCATTCCATTTCTTTCCATTTCATTGCATTCCGTTTCATTCCATTCCATTCCATTCCATTCCATTCCATTCCACTCCTTTCCATTCCATTCCATTTTTCCACTTGATCCACTCCACTCCACTCCAATCCTTTCCTTTCCATTGCATTCAATTCAAATCCTTTTTTCTGCACTCTACTCTCTGCACACCACTGCATTCCTTTGCTTCTCCTTCACATCCTTTCCAATCTACTCCATTCAATTCCATTCCATTGCATTCCATTCCATTTCATTCCACTCCATTCCACTTAACTCCGCTCCCTTCTTTCTTCTCCATTCTACACCAATGCACTTTGTTCGATTCCATTCCATTCCATTCCAATGCATTCCATTCCATTCCTTTCCATTCCATTCCATTCCATATCATTCCATTCCATTCCATTCTTTTAAACTGGAATTGACTCGATTCCACTCCAATCCATTCCATTCCCTTCCATTTCATTCAAACCCATTTTTCTCCACTCCACTCCTCTCCACTCTTCGGCTTTCCATTCCTTCCATTTCACCTGCAATCCCATCAAGCCCATTCCATTCCATTCCATTCCATTGCATTCCATTCCATTCCATTCCATTCCATTCCACTACGCTCCATTACAATCCACTCCACTCCATTCTTTCTTCTGCATTCCACTGCACTGCACTCCACTAAGGTTTTTTATATTCATTCCATTCCATTCCATTCCATTCCTTTCCATTCCATTCCTTCCATTCCATTCCTTTCCATTCCATTGCATTCCATTTCATTCCATTGCCTTCCATTTCATTCCATTCCTTTCCATTCCCATTCCTTTCCATTACATTCCATTCCCTAACATTCCGTTCCATTCAATCCAAATCTACTCTTCTCCACTCCACTTCTCTCCACACCACTGCATTCCATTTTTTCCTATTCGCCTCCATTGCTGTCCTAAATGTTCCATTCCATTCCATTCCATTCCATTCCATTCCATTCCCCTCCACTCCACTCCCTTCCTTTCTTTTCCTTTCCACTCCACTCCACTCCAGTGCACTCTATTCCATTCCCTTGCATTCCATTCCATTCATTCCATTCCGTTTGTTCCATTCCATTCCATTCCATTCCATTTCATTCCATTCCGTTCCATTCCATTCCATTTCATTCCATTCCGTTCCATTCCATTCCATTGCATCCCATTTCATTCCATTCCCCTCCACGCAACTCCACTCCAATTCACTACATTCCATTCCACGCCATTTCATTCCATTCCATTCCATTCATTCCATTCTGTTTCATTCCATTCCATTCCATTCCATTCCCTTCCATTTCATTCCATTCCAGTCCCTTCCCTTCCATTCCATTCCATTCAATTCCTTAACATTGCATTCCATTCAATTGAAATCTGCTCTTCTGCACTCCACTTATCTCCACTCCACTGCATTCCATTTCTTCCTATTCACTTCCCTTGCAGTCCAATATGTTCGATTCCATTCCATTCCGTTCCATTCCATTCCACTCCATTCCCCTCCACTCTACTCCCTTCCTTTCTTTTCTGTTCCACTCCACTGCTCTTTATTCCATTCCATTGCATTCCATTCCATTTTGTTCATTCCATTCAGATTCATTCCATTCCATTCCTTTCCATTCCATCCCATTCCATTGCATTCCATTCATCTCCACACAACTCGACTCCAATTCACTTCATTCCATTCCACTCCATTTCATTACATTCTGTTCCATTCCTTCCATTCCCTTTCTTTCCTTTCCATTCCATCACATTTCATGCCATTCCATTCCCCTCAATGCAACTCCACTCCAATCCACTGCATTCCATTCCATTGCAATCCATTCCATTCCATTCTATTCCATTCCATTCCATTCCATTCCATTCCATTCCATTCCATTCCTTCCTGTCCATTTCATTCCATTCCGTTCCATTGAACTCCAGTCCATCCAGTTCCATTCCATTCCATACCATTCCATTCCATTCCTTTCCGTTCCACTGCACTCCATTCCATTCCCATTCCATTCCATTCCATTCCATTGCACTCCTTTCCATTCATTGCATTCCCTTCCATTCCACACTATTCTATTCTATTCCTTTCTTTGAAGAAGGTCTCAATCTGTCACCATGGCTGGATTACATTGGCACAATGTCAGCTCACATTTTATTTCACCGTTGTATTCCATTCCATTCTATTCCATTCCATTCTATTTCATTCCATTCCATTCCATTTCATTCCATTCCATTCCATTCCATTCCATTCCATTCCATTCCATTCCATTCCATTCCATTGCATTGTATTCCATTCCCTTCCATTTCATTCCATTCCATTCCATTCCGTTCCATTGCACTCCATTCCATTCCATTCCATGCCGTTCCATTCAATTCTATTCCATTCCACTCCATTGTGTTCCTTTGCAATCCATTCTGTTCCTTTCCATTGCATTACGTTCCATTGCACTCCATTCCATTCAATTCCTTTCCATTCCATTCCATTCCATTCCATTTCATTCCACACTATTCTATTCTATTCCTTTCTTTCAATAAGTTCTCCATCTGTCACCCTAGCTGGATTGCAGAGGCCCAATGTCTGCTCACATATTATTTCGCCATTTAATTCCATTCCATTCCATACCGTTCCATTCCATTCCATTCCCTTCAATTCTATTTTATTCCGTTACGTTCCATTCCTTTCCATTGCACTCCAGTCCATTCTATTACATTCCAATACATTCCAATCCGTTCCATTCCATTCCATTCCATTCCACACTATTCTATTCTATTCCTTTCTTTCAACAAGTTCTGAATCTGCAACCCTTGCTGGATTGCAGTGGCACAATGTCAGCTCACATTTTATTTCACCATTCCATTTCATTCCATTCCATTCATTCCTTTCCATTCTATTCCATTCCATTCCATTTCATTCCTTCCATTCCATTCTGTTTCATGGCATTCCATTCCATTCTATTCCATTCCATTCCATTCCACAATATTCTATTCTATTCCTTTCAACAAGTTCTCAATGTTGCACCCTGGCTAGATTGCAATGGTACAATGTCAGCTCACATTTTATTTCACCGTTTCTTTCCATTCCATTCCATTCCATTTCATTCCAATCAATTCCGTTCATTACCTTCAATTCCGTGCAATTTCCTTCAATTCCATTCAATTCTGTTCCATTCCATTCCATTGCATTCCATTCCATTCCATTCCGTTCCATTCCATTCCATTCCATTCCATTCCATTCCATTCCATTCCATCCACTCCACACTATTCTATTCCATTCCTTTCTTTCAACAAGTTCTCAATCTCTCACCCTGGCTGCATCGCAGTGACAGAATGTCAGCTCACATATTATTTCACCATTCCATTCCATTCTATTTAATTCATTCTGTTCCATTCCATTCCATTGCACTCTATTCCATTCCATTCCATTCCATTTCCTTCCATTCTGTTCTATTGCGTTCCTTTGCACTCCATTCCTTTCCACTCCATTCCATTCCATTAAATTCCATTCCATTCCATTCCATTCCATTCCATTCCATTTCATCCACACTATTCCATTCTATTCCTTTCTTTCAAGAAGTTCTCAATCTGTCACACTGGCTTGATTGGAGTGACAAAATGTCAGCTCACATTTTATTTCACCATTCCAATCCATTCCATTCCATTCCATGCTATTTCTTGCAATTCCATTCCATTGCAATTCATTCCATTCCATTCCAATCCGTATCATTCTTTTGCGTTCCATTCCATTCCATTGCACTCCATTCCATTCCATACCATTCCATACCATTGCGTTCCTTTCCATTACATTCTATTACATTCCGTTAGCCATTACACTCCATTACTTTCCATTTCATTATATTCCATTCCATTCCATTCCATTCCATTCCATTCCATTCCGTTCCATTCCATTCCATTCCATTCCATTCCATTCCATTCCATTCCATTCCATTCCATTCCGTTCCTTTCCATTCCATTGCACCCCATTCCATTCCATTCCATTGCATTCCATTGCATTCCATTCCATTCCATTCCATTCCTTTCCATTGCACTCCATTCCATTCCACTCCATTCCGTTCCATTCCATTCCATTCCATTCCTTCCCTTTCCTTTCCATTCCATTGCACTCCATTCCATTCCACTCCATTCCATTGCATTTGACACAATTCTATTCTACTCCTTTCTTTCAAGCAGTTCTGTATCTGTCACCCTGGCTGGATTGCAGTGGCACAGTGTCTGCTTACATTTTATTTCACCATTCCATTCCATTCCATTCCTTTCCATTCCACTCAATTCCATTCCATTCCATTCCATTCCATTCCATTCCATTCCATTCCATTCCATATCATTTCATTCCATTCCATTCTAGTCCGTTCCATTCCTCTCCATTCCATTCCATTCCATTCCATTCCATTTCACACTATTCTATTCTATTGCTTTCCTTCAACAAGATCTCAATGTGTTACACTGACTGGTTTGCTGATGCACAATGTCAGCTCATATTTATTTCAGCGTTCCATTCCATTCCAATCCATTCCATTTCATTCCATTCCATTCCATTCTGTTCCCCTGCGCCCCATTCCATTCTGTTCAATTCCATTCCATTGCTTTGATTCCATTCCTTTCTGTTACACAATATTCTATTCTATTCTTTCAATAATTTATCAATCTGTCGCCCTTAATTGATTCCAGTGTCACAAAGTCAACTCACATTTTATTTCACCATTCCATTCCATTCCATTCCATTCCATTCCATTCCATTCCATTCTATTCCATTCCATTCCATTCCATTCTATTCCGTTCCATTCCATTCCATTGCACTCCATTCCGTTCCATTCCATTCCATTCCATTCCATTCCATTCCATTCCATTCCATTCAGTTCCATTCCATTCCGTTTTGCTCCATTCTGTTCCATTCCATTCCAGTCATTTCCATTCCGTTTCACTCTATTCTATTTGACACTATTCTATTCTATACCTTTCTTCCAACAAGTTCTCAATATGTCACTCTGTCTGGATTGCAGTGGCACAATGTCAGCTCACATTTTATTTCACCATTGCATTCCAGTCCATTCCGTTCCATTACGTTCTGTTCCGTTGTGTTCCGTTCCATTCCATTTCGTTCCATTGCACTCCATTTCATTCCAATCTATTCCATTCCATTCCAATCCATTCCATTCCATTCCATTCCATTCCATTCCATTCCATTCCATTCCATTCCATTCCATTCTTCCAGTATTCCATTCCACACTATTCTATTCTATTCCTTTCTTTCAACAAGTTTTCAATCTGTCACCATGGCTGGATTGCAGTGGCATAATGTCAGCTCACATTTTATTTCACTGTTCCATTCCATTCCATTCCATTCCATTCCATTCCATTCCATTCCATTCCATTTCATTCCATTCTGTTCCATTCCGTTGCATTACACTCCATTCAATTCCATTCCATTCCATTGCATTAAATTCCATTCCATTCGTTTCCATTCATTACATTACATTCCAAACCATTCCAGTCCGTTCCATTCCATTCCACACTATTCTATTCTATTCCCTTCTTTCAACAAGTTCGGAATCTGTCACCCTGGTGGGATTGCCGTGGCACCATGTCAGCTCAAATTTTATTTCACCGTTCCATTCCATTCCGTTCCATTCCATTCCATTACATTACATTCCATTCTATTCCATTCTATTCCATTCCATTCCGTTCAATTGAGCTCCATTCCATTCCATTCCATTGCATTCCATACCATTCCATTCCACTCCATTCCTTTCCCTTTGATTCCATTCGATTCCATTACATTCAATTCCATTCCACACTATTCTATTGTATTCCTTTCTTTCAACAAATTCTCAATCTATCACACTGGATGGATTGCGGTGGCCCAAGGTCAGCTCACATTTTATTTCACAGTTCCATTCCATTACATTCCGTTCCGTTCCGATCAGTTCCATTCCGTTCTGTTCTGTTCCGTTCCGTTCTGTTCTGTTCCATTCCATTCCATTTCACTCCACTCCATTCCATACCATACCATTCCCTTCCATTCCATTCCTTTCCATTCCTTTCCGTTACTTTCTTTTCCCTTCCGTTCCACTCCATTCCATTCCGTTCCATTCCATTCCATTGCACTCCTTCGGTTCCATTCCATTCCATTGCACTCCATTCAGTTTTCCATTCCATTCCATTCCATTCCATTCCATTCCATTCCATTCCATTCCATTACATTACATTCCTTGCCATTCCATTCCATTCCATTCAATTCCACTCAATTCCATTCCACATTGTCCTATACTATTCCTTTCTTTCAATAAGTTCCAAATCTGTCTCCCTGGCTGGATTGCGGTGGCACAATGTTAGCTCACATTATTTTTCACCAATCCATTCCATTCCATTCCATTCCATTCCATTCCATTCCATTCCATTCCATTCCATTCCGTTCCTTTCCATTCCATTGCACTCCATTCCGTTTCATTCCATACCTTACCGTTCCATTCCATTCCATCCATTCCATTCCATTCCATTTCTCACTATTCTATTCTATTCCTTTCTTTCAACAAGTTCTCAATCTGTCACCTTTGCTGAATTGCAATTTCACAATTTCAGCTTACGTTGTATTTCACCATTCCATTCCATTCCATAACGTTCCATTTCATTCCATTCCATTCCATTCCTTTCCATTCCATTCCGTTCCATTCCATTCCATTCCACACTATTCTATTCTACTGATTTCCTTCAACAAGTTCTCAATCTGTCATCCTGGCTGGATTGCAGTTGCACAATATCTGCTCATATTTTATTTCACCATTCCCTTCCATTCCATTCCTTTCCATTCCACTCTATTCCATTCCATTCCATTTCATTCTATACCTTTCCATTCCATTCCATTTCACTCCATTCTATTCCGTTTCATTCCATTCCATTCCATTCCATTCCATTCCATTCCATTCCATTCCATTCTATTTCTTTCCATTACGTTCCATTCCATTCCATTGCACTGCATTCTGTTCCATTATATTCCTTTCCAATCCATTCCATTCCACATTTTTCTATTCTATTCCTTTCTTTCAACAAGTTTTCAATCTTTCACCATGGCTGGATTGCATTTGCACAATGTCAGCTCACATTTTATTTCACCTTTCCATTCCATTCCATTCCACTCCATTCTATTTCATTTAAATCAATTCCTGTCCACTGTATTTCATTGAACTCCATTCCATACCATTCCATTCCATTCCATTCCACACTATTCTGTTCCATTCCTTTCTTTCAGCAATTTCTGAATCTGTCACAGTGGCTAGATTGCTTTAGCACAATATCAGCTCACATTTTATTTCACCGTTCCGTTCCATTCCATTCCATTCCATTCCATTCCATTCCATTCCATTCCATACCAGTCCATTCCATTCCATTCCGTTCCATTTCATTCCATTCCGTTCCATTTCGTTCCATTGCACTTCATTACGTTCGATAACATTCCATTGTGTTCCATTCCAGTCCATTCTATTCTGTCGTATTCCATTTTATTCCATTCCATTCTGTTCCATTGCAATCCATTCCGATCCATTTCGTTCCATTGCATTAAATTCCATTCCATGCGGTTCCCTTCATTCCCTTCCATTCCATTCCTTTCCATTCCATTCCATTCCATACCACACAATTCTATACTATTCCTTTCTTTTAACAAGTTCAGAATCTGTCACCCTTGCTGGATTGCAGTGGCACAATGTCAGCTGACATTTATTTCACCATTCCATTCCATTCCATTCCATTCCATTCCATTCCATTCCATTCCATTTCTATCCATTTCATTCCATTCCATTTCATTCCATTAAAATCCATTCTGTTCCATTGCATTCCATTCCATTCCATTCCATTCCATTTCACACTATTCTATTCTATTCTATTCTTTCAACAAGTTCTCAATCTGTCACACTGGCTGCATTACAGTGGCACACTGTCAGCTCACATTTTGTTTCACCGTTCTATTCCATTCCATTCCATTCCATTCCATTCCATTCCATTCCATTCCATTCCTTTCCATTCCATTCCGTTTCGTTCCATTCCGTTCCATTCCATTCCATTGCACTCCACTTTCCATTCCGTTCCATTTCATTCCCGTCTGTTCCACTCCATTCCCTTCCATTCCATTCCATTTCATTCCATTCCATTCCATTCCATTCCGTTGCATTCCATTCCATTCCTTTCAATTCCATTCAATTACATTACATTCCACTCTATGCTATTCTATTCCTTTCTTTCAACAAGTTCTGAATCTCTCAACCTGGCTGGATTGCACTGGCACAATGTCAGCTCACATTTTATTTCACCATTCCATTCCATCCATTCCATTCCATCCATTTCATTCCATTCCATTCCGTTGCATTCCATTCCATTCCATTCCATTCCATTCCATTCCATTCCGTTCCTTTGCACACCGTTCCATTCCATTCCATTCCATTCCATTCCATTCCATTCCAAATTTCCAATCCATTCCATTCCATTCCATTCTACACTATTCTCTTCTATTCCTTTCTTTCATCCTGTACTCAATCTGTCACCCTGACTGCATTGCAGTGGCAGAATGTCAGCTCACATTTTATTTAACCTTTCCAGATCATTCCATTCCATTTGGTTCAATTCCATACCGTTGCACTCCATTCTGTTCCATTCCATTCCATTCCATTCCATTCCATTCCATTCCATTCCATTCCTTTCCATTCCATTCAATTGCATTTCGTTCCTTTCCATTCCATTCAATTGCATTTCTTTCCATTCCATTCCATTCCATTCCATTGCAATCCATTCCTTTCCATTCTTTTCCATTCCATTCCATTCACTTCCATTCGATTCCATTTCGTTCCATTCATTTCCATTGCACTCAATTCCTTCCATTGCATTCCATTCCAATCCATTCCATTCCATTCCACGCTATTCTATACTATTCCTTTCTTTCAACATGTTCTCAGTCTGTCACCTTGGCTGGATTTCCATGGCACAATATCAGCTCACATATTATTTTACCGTTCCATTCCATTCCATTCCACTCCATTCCTTTCCATTCAATTCCATTCCATTCATTTCATTCCATTCCATTCCATTCCATTCATTTCATTCCATTCCATTCCAATCCGTTCCATTGTGCTCCATTCCATTGCGTTCTGTTCCGTTCTGTTCCGTTCCCATCCATTCCATTCCATTTCGATCCATTCCACTCCATTCCATTCCATTGCACTCCATTCCATTCCTTTCGATTCCATTCCATTCCACACAATTCTATTCTATTCCTTTCTTTCAACAAGTTCTCAATCTGTCACCGTGGCAAGATTATAGTGGCAGCTGACATGTTATTTCACCGTTCCATTCCATTAAATTCCATTCCATTCCCTTCCATTTCGTTCCATATCATTCGATTCCATTCCATTTCATTCCATTGAACTCCATTCCATTCCATTCCATTCCATTCCATTCCATTCCATTCCATTCCATTCCATACCGCTGCGTTCAGTTCCATTCCATTCCATTTTCTTCCATTCCATTCTTTCCATTCCATTCCATTCCACACTATTCTATTCTATTCCTTTCTTTCAGCAAGTTCTCAATCTTTCGCCCTGGCTTGATTGCAGTGGCTCAATGTCAGCTCACATTTTATTTCACCTTTCCATTCCGTTCCATTGCATTCTATTCCATTCTGTTCCATTCCGTTCCATTGCACTCCATTCCTTTCCATTACATTCCATTCAGTTCCATTACAATCTATTCCATTCCACTCCATTCCATTCCATTAAATTCCATTCCATTGCAATCGATTCCTTTCCTTTCCACACTATACTATATTATTCCTTTCTTTCAACAAGTTCTGAAACTCTCACCGTGGCTGGATTTCAGTGACACAATGTTAGCTCACATTATACTTCACAATTCCATTGCATTCCATTCCATTACATTCCGTTCCATTCTGTTCCATTGCACTCCATTCCGTTCCATTCCATTCCATTCCATACCACTCCATTCCAATCCATTCCATTCCCTTTGATTCCATTCCATTCCATTCGATTCCATTCCACACTATTCTATTCTATTCCTTTCTTTCAACAAATTCTCAATCTATCACAATGGATGGATTGCAGTGGTCCAATGTCAGCTCACATTTTATTTCACAGTTTCATTCCATTCCATTCCGTTCCATTCCGCTCAGTTCCATTCCGTTCTGTTTTGTTCCGTTCCATTCCATTCCATTCCATTCCATTCCATTCCATTCCATTCCATTCCATTTCACTCCACTCCATTCCATACCATTTCATTCCATTCCATTCCTTTCCGTTACTTTCGGTTCCCTTCTGTTCCATTCCATTCCATTTGGTTCCATTCCTTTCCATTGCACTCCATTCGGTTCCATTCCTTTCCATTCTATTCCATTCCATTCTATTCCATTCCATTCCATTCCTTGCCATTCCATTCAATTCCATTCAATTCCATTCCACATTATCCTATACTATTCCTTTCTTTCAATAAGTTCCAAATCTGTATCCCTGCCTGGATTGCAGTGGCACAGTGTTAGCTCACATTATTTTTCACCAATCCATTCCATTCCATTCCATTCCGTTCCGTTCCGTTCCGTTCCATTCCATTCCATTCCATTCCATTCCATTCCATTCCATTCCGTTCCTTTCCATTCCATTGCACTCCATTCCATTTCATTCCATTCCTTACCGTTCCATTCCATTCCATCCATTCCATTCCATTCCATTCCATTCCATTCCATTCCATTCCATTTCTCACTATTCTATTCTATTCCTTTCTGTCAACATGTTCTCAATCTGTCACCTTTGCTGGATTGCAATGGCGCAATTTCAGCTCACGTTGTATTTCGCTGTTCCATTCCATTCCATAGCATTCCATTCCATTCTATTCCATTCCATTCCATTCCACTCTATTCTATTCTACTGCTTTCCTTCAACAAGTTCTCAATCTGTCACCCTGGCTGTATTGCAGTTGCACAATATCTGCTCACATTTTATTTCACCATTCCCTTCCATTCCATTCCTTTCCATTCCACTCTATTCCATTCCATTCCATTTCATTCCATACCTTTCCATTCCATTCCATTTCACTCCATTCCATTCCGTTTCATTCCATTCCATTCCATTCCATTCCATTCCACACTATTCTATTCCACTCCTTTCCTTCATCAACATCTCAATCTGTCACCCTGGCTGGATTAGAGATGCACAATGACAGCTCACATTTTCTTTCACCATTCCATTCCATTCCATTCCATTCCATTCCATTCCATTCCATTCCATTCCATTCCATTCCATTCCATTCCGTTGCATTGCACTCCATTCCATTCCATTCCATTGATTCCATTCCATTCCATTCCACACTATTCTATTCTAATCCTTTCTTTCAGTAAGTTCTCAATCTGTCACCTTTAATGGATTCCAGTGGCAAAATATCAGCTCACACTTTATTTCACCGTTCCTTTGCTTTCCATTCCATTCGTTTCCATTCCATTCCATTCCATTCCATTCCATTCCATTCCATTCCATTCCATTGCTTTCCATTCTATTTCTTTCCATTACGTTCCATTCCATTCCGTTGCACTGCATTCTGTTCCATTCCATTCCTTTCCAATCTATTCCATTCCATTCCATTCCACACTATTCTATTCTATTCCTTTCTTTCAAAAATTTTTCAATCTTTCACCATGGCTGGATTGCATTTGCACAATGTCGGCTCACATTTTATTTCACCTTTCCATTCCATTCCATTCCACTCCATTCCATTTCATTTAAATCAATTCCTTTCCACTGTATTTCATTGAACTCCATTCCATACCATTCTATTCCATTCCATTCCATTCCATTCCATTCCATTCCATTCCATTCCACACTATTCTGTTCCATTCCTTTCTTTCAGCAAGTTCTCAATCTGTCACAGTGGTTGGATTGCTTAGCACAATGTCAGCTCACATTTTATTTCACCGTTCCATTCCATTCCATTCCATACCAATCCATTCCATTCCATTCCGTTCCATTTCATTCCATTCCGTTCCATTTCGTTCCATTGCACTTCATTATTTTCGATAACATTCCATTCCATTCCATTCCATTTGTTTCCATTCCTTTCCATTCCATTCCATTGTATTCCATTCAATTTCTTTCCATTCCTTTCCAATGCATTGCCTTCCATTCCATTCCATTCCCTTCCATTGCATTCCAGTCAATTCCATAACATTCCATTCCATTCAATTCCAATCTACTCTCCTCCACTCCACTTCTCTCCGTTCCACTGCATTCCATTTTTTCACATTCACTTCCATTGCAGTCCAATACGTTCCAATCCATTCCATTCCATTTAATTCCATTCCATTCCATTGTATTCCTTTCCATTCCTTTCCATTTCCCTCCATTCCTCCCCACTCCCATCCCATCCTTTCTTTTCTTTCCAGAACACTGCACTCCTCTGCACTATATTCCGTTCCAGTGGGTTCCATTCCTTTCCATTCATTCCATTCCATTTCATTCCATTCCATTCCATTCCATTCCATTCCATTCCATTCCATTCCATTCCATTCCATTATTTCATTCCATTCCATTCCTTTCCACTCCATTCCATTCCATTCCATCCCTTTCCATTCCATTCCACTCCCCTCCACGCAACTCCACTCCAATCTGCCACATTCCATTCCACTCCATTTCATTCCATTCCATTCCATTCATTCCATTCTGTTTCATTCCATTCAATTCCATTCCAATTCATTAGCTTCCTTTCCATTCCTTCCCATTTCATGCCATTCTACTCCCCTGCATGCAACTCCACTCCAATCCACTGCATTCCATTCCATTCCATTCCATTCCACTTGCATCCAATCTAGTCCCCTCCACTCCACTCCACTCCACTCCACTCCACTCCACTCCACTCCACTCCATTCCATTCCTTCAAATTCCACTCCACTCCAGCACACTCTACTCCATTCCGTTCATTTCCAATACACTTCAATCCACTCGAATCCATTCCATTACTTTATTTTCCTTTTCATTCTGTTCCATTGTTTTCCCTTCCATTCCATTACTTTCCATTCAATTCCATTCTACTGCTATCCACTCCATTCCAATCCAGGGCATTCCATTCCATTCCACCCCATTCCATTGCATTTCATTCCATTCAATTCCACTCCACTCCAATACCTCCTTTCTTCTCCCTTCTTCTCCACTACACTCCAATGCACGTTTTTCCACTTGTTCCATTCCATTCCATTCCATATTTCCCACTTGATCCACTCCACTCCACTCCAATCCAGTCCTTTCCATTCCATTCAATTCAAATCAACTCTTCTGCACTCTACTCTCTGCACACCACTGCATTCCTTTCCTTCCCCTTCGCCTTCTTTCCAATCCACTCCATTCAATTCCATTCCATTGCATTCCATTCCATTTCATAACATTGCATTCCACTGCATTTCACTCACCTCCACTCCCTTCCTTTCTTCTCCATTCTACTCCACTGCAATTTTTTCCATTCAATTCCATTCCATTGCATTCCATTCCGTTCCATTTTGTACCATTCCATTTCTTTCCATTTCATTGCATTCCGTTTCATTCCATTCCATTCCATTCCATTCCATTCCATTCCATTCCACTCCTTTCCATTCCATTCCATTTTTCCACTTGATCCACTCCACTCCACTCCAATCCTTTCCTTTCCATTGCATTCAATTCAAATCTTTTTTTCTGCACTCTACTCTCTGCACACCACTGCATTCCTTTGCTTCTCCTTCACATCCTTTCCAATCTACTCCATTCAATTCCATTCCATTGCATTCCATTCCATTTCATTCCACTCCATTCCACTTAACTCCACTCCCTTCTTTCTTCTCCATTCTACACCAATGCACTTTTTTCGATTCCATTCCATTCCATTCCAATGCATTCCATTCCATTCCTTTCCATTCCATTCCATTCCATATCATTCCGTTCCATTCCATTCTTTTAAACTGGAATTGACTCGATTCCACTCCAATCCATTCCATTCCCTTCCATTTCATTCAAACCCATTTTTCTCCACTCCACTCCTCTCCACTCTTCGGCTTTCCATTCCTTCCATTTCACCTGCAATCCCATCAAGCCCATTCCATTCCATTCCATTCCATTGCATTCCTTTCCATTCCATTCCATTCCATTCCACTACGCTCCATTACAATCCACTCCACTCCATTCTTTCTTCTGCATTCCACTGCACTGCACTCCACTAAGGTTTTTTATATTCATTCCATTCCATTCCATTCCATTCCATTCCATTCCTTTCCATTCCATTGCATTCCATTTCATTCCATTGCCTTCCATTTCATTCCATTCCTTTCCATTCCCTTCCTTTCCATTACATTCCATTCCCTAACATTCCGTTCCATTCAATCCAAATCTACTCTTCTCCACTCCACTTCTCTCCACACCACTGCATTCCATTTTTTCCTATTCGCCTCCATTGCTGTCCTAAATGTTCCATTCCATTCCATTCCATTCCATTCCACTCCATTCCCCTCCACTCCACTCCCTTCCTTTCTTTTCCTTTCCACTCCACTCCACTCCAGTGCACTCTATTCCATTCCCTTGCATTCCATTCCATTCATTCCATTCCGTTTTGTTCCATTCCATTCCATTCCATTCCATTTCATTCCATTCCGTTCCATTCCATTCCATTTCATTCCATTCCGTTCCATTCCATTCCATTGCATCCCATTTCATTCCATTCCCCTCCATGCAACTCCACTCCAATTCACTACATTCCATTCCACGCCATTTCATTCCATTCCATTCCATTCATTCCATTCTGTTTCATTCCATTCCATTCCATTCCATTCCATTCCATTCCATTCCATTCCATTCCATTCCATTCCATTCCCTTCCATTTCATTCCATTCCATTCCCTTCCCTTCCATTCCATTCCATTCAATTCCTTAACATTGCATTCCATTCAATTGAAATCTGCTCTTCTGCACTCCACTTATCTCCACTCCACTGCATTCCATTTCTTCCTATTCACTTCCCTTGCAGTCCAATATGTTCGATTCCATTCCATTCCGTTCCATTCCATTCCACTCCATTCCCCTCCACTCTACTCCCTTCCTTTCTTTTCTGTTCCACTCCACTGCTCTTTATTCCATTCCATTGCATTCCATTCCATTTTGTTCATTCCATTCAGATTCATTCCATTCCATTCCATTCCATTCCATTCCATTCCATTCCATTCCATCCCACTCCATTGCATTCCATTCATCTCCACACAACTCGACCCCAATTCACTTCATTCCATTCCACTCCATTTCATTACATTCTGTTCCATTCCTTCCATTCCCTTTCATTCCTTTCCATTCCATCACATTTCATGCCATTCCATTCCCCTCAATGCAACTCCACTCCAATCCACTGCATTCCATTCCATTGCATTCCATTCGATTCCATTCTATTCCATTCCATTCCATTCCATTCCACTTGCAACCAATCTACTCCCCTCCATTCCCCTCCACTCCTCTCCACTCCTTTCCATTACTTCCCAATCCACTCCAGTCCCACACACTCATGTCTATTCCATTCATTTCCAATACACTGCACTGCACTGCATGCCATTCCATTCCATCAGTTTGTTTTTCTTTCCATTCCATTGTATTCTACTCCATACCATTACTTTCTGTTCCATTCCATTCTTCTCCAATCCACTCCACTCCAATCCACTGCATTCCATTCCTTTCAATCCCATTCTATTGCATTCCATTCCGTTGAATTCAGATCCATTCTTCTCCACTCCACTCCTCTCCACTCCACTGCATTCCATTGCTTCCCATTAGCCTCCGTTTCAGTACAATCCATTCCAATCCCTTCCATTCCATTTGATTCCACTCCATTGCTTTCCACTGTACTCCCTTCCTTTCTTACCCATTCCACTCCACAACACCCCACTGCACTTTTTTCTATTCCATTCCCTTCCCTTCCATTCCATTCCATTCCATTTCTTTCTATTCTATTCATTTCCATTCCATTCCATTCTATTCCTTTCCAATCCATGCCATTCAATTCCATTCTTTTCCAGTAGAATCCACTCCACTCCACTCCAATCCATTCCATTCCTTTCATTCCATTGAAATCCACTCTTCTCCTCTCCACTCCAATCCATTCCATTCCTTTCATTCGATTTAAATCCACTCTTCTCCTCTCCACTCCTCTCCATCCATTGAATTACATTCCGTCCCATTCCCTCCATTCCAGTCCAATCAATTCCCTTCCATTTCATTCCATTCCACTCCATTCCATTCCATTCGTTTCTGCTAGATTCCACTCCACTCCTCTCAATTCCATTTCATTCCATTCCAGTGATTTCAAATTCACTCTTCACCACTCCACTCCTCTCCACCTCACTGCATTCCATTCCTTAGCATTCACCTGCATTCGTCTACTCCCTTCCATTCCATTCCATTCCTTTCCACTCCATTCCATTCCATTTCATTGCACTTCTTTCCATTCCACTCCACTCCAATATATTACTTTATTTTAAATTCCAATTGACTACACTCCACTGCACGTTTTTATATTCATTCCATTCCATTCCATTCAATCCACTCTTCTGCACTCCACTCCTCCCCACACCCCTGCATTCCGTTCCTTCCCATTCACCTGAAGTCCAATGTCCTCCGTTCCAATCTATTCCATTCCATTCCATTCCAGTCAACTCCAATCCACTCCACTACACTCCATTCCTTTCTTCTCCATTCCACTCCACTACACTCCACTGAACTTTTTTATATTCATTCGATTCTTTTCCATTACATTCCATTCCGTTCAATTCAAATCAACCCTTCTGCTCTCCACTCCTCTCCACACCACTGCATTCAATTCCTTCTCATTTGCCTCCATTCCAATCCACTTTATTCCATTCCATTCCGTTCCATTCCATTCAATTCCATTTCATTCCATTCCATTCCACTCCAATCCATTCCAAACCATTCCACTCCGCTCTTTTCTTCTCCATTCCACTCCACTACAGTCCAATTCAGTTATTCCAGTCATTCCATTCCATTCCATTCCATTCCCTTCCATTCCACACTATTCTATTCTCTTCCTTTCTTTCAACAAGTTCTCAATCTATCACCCTGGCTCAATTGCAGTGGCACAATATCAGCTCACATGTTTTTCACCGTTCCATTCCATTCCATTCCATTCCACGACACTCCATTCCATTGAATTTCATTCCATTCCATTCCATTGCGTTCCATTGCACTCCATTCCATTCCATTCCATTCCACTCCATTCCATTCCATTCCACTCCATGCAATTCCACACTATTCTATTATTTTCCTTTCTTTCAACAAGTTTTCAATCTGTCACACTGGGTGGATTGCAGTGGCACGATGTCTGCTCACATTTTATTTCACTTCGCAATTCCATTCCATTCCATTCCATTCATTTCACCCCATTTCTTTCATCTTTTTCCATTGCACTCCATTCCACTGCGTTCCATTCCATTCCATTCCATTCCATTCCAATCCATTCCATTGTTTTCCATTCCATTGCATTCCATTCCATTCTATTCCATTCCATTGCATTCCATTCCATTCTATTCCATTCCATTCGATTCCATTGAATTCCACACTATTCTATTCTATTCATTTTTTTAAGAAGCTCTCAATCTGTCACCGTGGCTGGATTGCAGTGGCACAATATCAGCTCACATTTAATTTCACTGTTTCCTTCCATTCCATTCAATTCCATTGCATCCCATTCCATTCCATTTCATTGCATACCTTTCCATTTCATTCCATTCCATTCCATTCCATTCCATTCCATTCCATTCCATTCCATTCCACACTACTCTGTACTATTCCTTTCTTTCAACAATTTCTCAATCTGTCACCCTGGCTGAATTGCAGTGGCACAAGGTCAGCTCACATTTCATTTCACCATTCCATTCGATTCCATTCTATTCCATTCCATTCCATTCCATTCCATTCCATGCCAATTCATTCCATTCCATTCCATTCATTTCCATTCTTTTCCAGTCCATTCCATTCCATTCCACTTCTTTCCATTCCGTTCCATTCCATTCCATTCCTTTCTATTCCATTCAATTCCACTCCATTCCACACTATTCTATTCTATTACTTTCTTCCAAAAATTTCTCAATGTGACACCCTGGCTGGATTGCAGTGGCTCAAAGTCAGCTCAAATTTTATTTCATCCTTCCATCCCATTGTATTCCATTCCATTCCATTCCATTTCGTTCCATTCCATTCCATTCCTTTCCTTTCAATTCCATTGCTTTCCACTCTATTCTGTTTTATTCCTTGGTTTCATATTGTTCTCAATCACTCACTGGGCTGGATTGAGGTGTCACAATATCAGCTTATATTTTATTTCACCGTTGCATTTCATTCCATTAAATTAGATTTCACTGCATTTCATTTCATACCATTCCTTTCTTTTCCTTTCCATTGCACTCCATTCCATTCCATTGCATTCCATTCCGTTGCATTCCATTCCATTCCATTCCATTCCATTCCATTCCATTCCTTTCCCTTCCATTCCACACAATTCTATTCTATTCCTTTCTTTCAACAATTTCTCAGTCTGTCATCCTGGCTGGATTGCAGTGGCACAATATCAGCTCACAATTTATTTCACCGTTCCAATCCATTCCATTCCATCATATTCCATTCCAATTCATTTAATTCCATTTCATTTAATTCCATTCCGTTCCATTCCGTATTATTGTCCTCCATTCCATTCCATTACATTCCATTCCATTCCATTCCGTTCCAGTCCAATCCATTCCATTCCAATCCATTCAATTCCATTGAATTCCATTCTATTCCATTCCATTTCATTCCATTCCGTTCCATTCCACTCCATTGCACTCCATTCCATTCCATTCCGTTCCATTCCATTCCATTCCATTTCATTCCATTCCTTTCCATTCCACTCCATTGCACTCCATTCCATTCCATTCCATTCCATTCCATTCCATTCCATTCCATATTTTGTTCCATTCTGTTCCATTCCATTCCATTGCACTCCATTCCATTGCATTACATTTTATTCCATTCCGTTACATTCCATTCCATTCCTTTCCATTCCGTTCCATTCCATTCCATTCCAATCCACACTATTCTTTTCTATTACTTTGTTTCAACAAGTTCTCTGTCTGTCACCCTTGCTGGATTGCAGTGGCACAATGTCAGCTCACATTTTATTTCACCGTTCAGCTCTGTTCCATTCCATTCCATTCCATTCCATTTCATTCAATTGCATTACATAGCATTCCATTCCATTCCATTCTTTTCCATTCCATTCCGTACTGTTCCGTTCCACTCCATTCCATTCCATTCCACACTATTCTATTCTATTCCTTTCTTTCAACAAGTTTTCAATCTGTCACCCTGGCTGGAATGCAGTGGCACAATATCAGCTCACATTTTATTTCCCCGTTCCATTCCAATCCATTCCATTCCATTCCATTCCATTCCATTCCATCCCATACCATTACATTCCATTTCATTCCATTCCATTCCATTTCACTCCATTCCATTCCATTCCATTCCATTCCATTCCATTACTTCCCAATCCAACCAGTTCCATTCCATTGCATTCCGTTCCATTCCATTCCATTCCATTCCATTCTATTCCATTCCATTCCATTACTTCCCAATCCAACCAGTTCCATTCCATTGCATTCCGTTCAATTCCATTCCATTCCATTACCTTACATTACATTCCCTTCCAGCGCACTCCATTCCATTCCATTTCGTTCCATTCCATTCCATTCCATTCTATTCCATTCCATTCCATTTGATTACATTCCTTTCCATTCTGTTCCATTACACTCCATTCCATTCCATTCCATTCCATTCCATTCCATTCCATTCCATTACATTCCTATCCACTCCACTCCACTCCACTCCAATCCACTCCATTACACTCCACTCCACTCCACTCCACTCCATTCCATTCCATTCCATTCCATTCCATTCCATTCCATTCCATTCCATTCCACACTATTCTATTCTATTCCTTTCTTTCAACAAGTTCTCAATCTGTCACCGTGTCTGGATTGCAGTGGCAGTATATCATCTCACGTTTTATTTCACCATTAAATTCCATTCCATTCCATTCCAATCCGTTCCATTGCACTCCGTTCTATTCAATGTCATTCCATTCCATTCTACTCCATTGCATTGCACTCCATTCTGATCCTTTCCATTCCATTCCATTCTATTCCATTCAATTCCATTCCATTCCATTCCATTCCATTCCATTCCATTCCATTCCATTCCATTCCTTTCTTTCAGTAAGTTCTCTGTCACCCAGGCTGGATTGCAGTGGCACAATATAATCTGACATTTTATTTCACCGTTCCATTAAATTCCGTTCCGTTCCATTCCATTCCATTCTGTTCCATTCTGCTCCATAGCACTGCATTCCATTCCATTCCATTCCATTCAAATCCATTCCATTCTACCCTGTTCTATTCTATTCCTTTCTTTCAACAAGATCTCAAATTGTCACCCTGGCAGGATTGCAGAAGCAGAATGTTACCTCACATTTTATTTCATGGTTCCATTCCATTCCATTCCATTCCATTCCATTCCATTCCATTCCATTCCGTTCCATTCTCTTCCATTCCATTTCATTCCATTCCGTTGCATTGCACTCCATTCCTTTGCATTCCATTCCATTCCATTTCATCGCATACCATCCCATTCCATATCATTCCTTTCCATTCCATTCCATTCTACACTATTCTATTCTATTCCTTTCTTTCAACAAGTTCTCCATCTGTCACCCTGGCTGGATTGCAGTGGCACAATGTTAGCTCACATTTTATTTCACCATTCCATTCCATTTCATTCAATTCCATTCCATTCCATTCCATTCCATTTTGTTCCATTCCGTTCTATTGCTCTCAATTCCATTCCATTCCATTCCATTTCATTCCATTCCATTCCATTCCATTCCACTCCAATCCACTCGACTCCATTCCATTCCACACTATTCTATTCTATTCCTTTCCTTCAACAAATTCTCAATCTGTCACCCTGTCTTTATTGCAGTGGCAGTATGTCAACTCACATTTTATTTCGCTGTTCTATTCCAGTCCATTCCATTCCATTCCCTTCCATTTCATTCCATTCCATTCAATTCCATTCCATTGCAATCCATTCCATTCCATTCCATTCCATCCCATCCCATCCCATCCCATCCCATCCCATCCCATCCCATCCCATCCCATCCCATTCTACTCAATTCAATTCCATTCCATTCCATTCCATTCCATTCCATTCCATTGCGTTCCATTCCATTCCATTGACACTATTATTCTCTATTCCTTTCTTTCATCAATTTCTCAATCTGTCACCCTGGCTGGATTGCAGTGGCACAATGTCAGCCCTCATTTTATTTCACTGTTCCATTCCATTCCATTTTATTACATTCAATTCCATTCCATTCCGTTCCATTTCATTGCAATTTGTTCCATTCCATTCCATTGCACTCCATTCCATTCGATTCCATTAGATTCCATTCCATTCCATTGCATTGCATTCCACAATATTCTATTCTATTCCTTTCTTTCAATTAGTTCTCCATCTGCCTGCCTTACTGGATTGCAGTGGCACAATTTCTGCTCACATTTTATTTCACAGTTCCATTCCATTCCAATCCATTCCATTCCATTTCATTCCATTATATTCCATTCCATTTCATTCCACTCCATTCCGTTCCATTGCACTCCATTCTATTCGATTCCATTCCATTCCATTCCATTGTATTCAATTCCATTCCATTCTATGCCATTGCATTCCATTCCATTCAATTCCTTTCCACAGTTTTCTATTCTATTCCTTTCTTCCAACAAGTTCTCAATCTTTAACACTGGCTGGATTGCAGGGGCACAATGTCATCTCACATTTTATTTTACCGTTCCATTCCATTCCATTCCATTCCATTCCATTCCATTCCATTCCATTCCATTTTGTTCCATTCCTTTCTATTCCATTCCTTTCCATTTCTTTCCATTCCATTCCGTTCACTTCCATTCCATCCAAACCCAGCCCATCCCATTCCATTCCATTCCATTCCATTCCATTCCATTCCATTCCATTCCATTCCATTCCATTCCATCCCATTCCATCCCATCCCATTCCATTCCATTCCATTACACACTATTCTATTCTATTCCTTTGTTTAAACAAGTTCTCAATCTGACACCGTGGCTGGATTACAGTGGCATTATGTCAGCTCACATTTTATTTAACTGTTCTATTCCATTCCATTCCATTCCATTCCTTTCCATTCCATTCCATTCCTTTCCATTACAATCCATTCCATTGCGTTCCTTTCCATAATATTCTATTTTATTCCTTTCTTTCAACAAGATCTCAGTCTGTCACCCTTGCTGGATTGCAGTGGCACAATGTCAGCTTACATTTTATTTTACTGTTCCATTCCATTCCGTTCCGTTCCGTTCCGTTTCTTTGCATTCCATTCCATTCCATTCCATTTCATTGCTTTACGTTCCATTCGGTTCCATTGCAGTCCATTCCGTTCCATTCCATTCCATTGCATTGCATTCTATTCCATTCCATTCCCTTCCATTCCATTCCATCCCATTCCATTGTATTCCATTGCGTTCCGTTCCATTCCACTTCATTCTGTTCCATTCCATTTTGTTCAATTCCATTCCATTCCATTCCATTCCGTTCCATTCTATTCTATTCCTTTCTTTCAACAAGTTCTCTGTCACCCTGGCTGGATTTCAGTGTCATAATATCAGCTTACATTTTATTTCAGCGATCCATTCCGTTCCATTCCATTCTATTTCATTCAATTCTGTTACATTCGTTTCCATTGCACCCCATTCCGTTCCATTCCATTCTATTTCATTTTGTTCCATTCCGTTCCAATCCATTCCACTCAACTAGAGTTCAGTCCACTCAAATCCACTCCATTCCACCCCATTCCATTCCGTTCCATTCCATTCCACACTATTCTTTTCTATTCCTTTCATTAAATATTTCTCGATCTGTCTCCCTGGCTGGATTGCAGTGGCACAATGTCAGCTCTCATTTTATTTCACCGTTCCTTTCCATTCCATTCCATTCCATTCCATTCCATTCCATTCCATTCCATTCTACACTATTCTAGTGCTTTCTTTCTACAAGTCGTCAATCTGTCACCCTGGCTGGATTGCAGTGGCACAATGTCAGCTTACATTTTATTTCACCGTTTCATTCCACTCCATACCATTCCATTCAATTCCATTCCAATCCGTTCCATTCAATTCCTTTCCATTCCATTCTGTTTCATTCCACTCCATTCCATTCCATTCCATTACATTACATTCCATCCCATCCATTCCCGTTCCATTCCATTCAAGTGCGTTCCTTTCCATTCCATTCCATTCCACACTATTCTATTCTATTCCTTTCAACGAGTTCTCAATCTGTCACCCTGGCTGGACTGCAGTGGCACAATATCAGCTCACATTTTATTTCAAGGCCCCATTCCACTCAATTCCATTCCATTCCATTCCATTCCACTCCTTTCCATTCCATTCCACTGCTTTCCATTCCATTTCTTTCCTTTCCTTTCCATTCCATTCCTTTCCACTGCATTCCATTCCGTTCCATTCCATTCAAATCCATTCCATTCCATTCTAGTCTATTCCATTCCGTTTCATTCCACACTATTCTATTCTATTCCTTTCTTTCCATAAGTTCTCAATCTCTCACCCTGGCTGAATTGCAGTGGCACAAGGTCAGCTCCCATTTTATTTCATCGTTCCATTCCATTTCATTCTATTCCATTCCATTCCATTCCATTCCATTCCGTTCTACTCCATTTTTTTCCATTCCGTTCCATTCCGGACCATTGCACTCCACTCCATTCCATTCCATTGCATTCCACTCCATTCCGTTCCATTCCATCGCACTCCATTCTTTTCCATTAAATTCCATTCCATTCCCTTCCATTCCATTACTTTCCATTCCTCTCTATTCTATTCTATACCTTTCTTTCTGCAAGTTCTCTATTTGTCACCCTGGCTGGATTGCAGTGGCACAATGTCAGCTCACAATTTATTTCACCATTCCATTAAATTCCATTCCATTCCATTCCATTCCATTCCATTCCATTCCATTCCATTCCGTTCCATTTCGTTCCATTCTGTTCCATTCCATTCCATTCCATTGCACTGCATTCCATTGCATTCTATTTCTTTCCATTCCATTCCATTCCATTCCATTCCATTCCATTCCATTCTATTTCTTTCCATTCCATTCCATTCCATTCCATTCCCTTCCATTCCATTCCATTCCATTCCATTCCGTTCCATTTCATTCCCTTCATTTCCATTCTCTTCCATTCCATTCCACACTATTCTATTCCTTTCCTTCAACAATTTCTCAATCTGTCTCCCTGGCTGGATTGCAGTGGCACAATATCAGCTCACATTTTATTTCACCATTCTGTTTTGTTCTGTTCCATTCCATTCCATTTCATTTCGTTCTTTTCCGTTCCATAGCTCTCCATTCCATTTTGTTCCATTCTGTTCCATTCCGTAGTGTTCCGTTCCACTCCATTCCATTCCATTCCACACTATTCTATTCTATTCCATTCTTTCAACAAGTTCTCAATATGTCAACCTGGCTGGATTGCAGTGGCACAGTGTCAGCTCACATTTTATTTCACCGTTCCATTCCATTCCATTCGATTCCATTCCATTTCATTCCATTCCATTTCCTTCCGTTTCATTTCACACCTTTCCATTCCATTCCGTTCCTTTCTGTTCCTATCTGTTCCGTTCCATTCCATTCCATTTTGTTCCATTCTGTTCCTTTCCGTTCCATTGCACTACATTCCATTCCATTCCACTGTATTCTATTCTATTCCTTTCTTTCAACAATTTCTCCATTTGTCACCCTGGCTGAATTGCAGTATCCCAATGTCAGCTCATAGTTTATTTCACTGTTCCAATCCATTCCATTCCAATTCTTTTCATTCCATTCCAATTCATTGCATTCCATTCCATTCTGTTCCTTTGCACTCCTTCCAGTCCACTCCATTTCATTGCGTTCCAACACACTCCATTCCATTCTGTTCCATCGCACTCCATTCTGTTCCATTCCATTCCATTCCATTCCATTCCATTCCATTCCATTCCACACTATTCCTTTCTATTCCTTTCCTTCAAAATTTCTGTGTCTGTCACCCTGGATGGATTGCAGTGGCACAAAGTCAGCTCACATTTTATTACACCGTTCTTTACTGTTCCATTCCATTCCATTCCATTTTGGTCTATTGCATTCCATAGCACTCCATTCCATTCCATTCCATTCCGTTCCATTCCGTCCTCTTCTATTCCACTCCATTCCATTCCATTCCTTTCCATTCCGTTCCACACTATTCTCTTCTATTCCTTTCTTTCAACAAGTTCTCAATCTGTCACCTTGCCTGGATTGCAGTGGCACAATGTCAGCTCACATTTTATTTCACCGTTCCTTTCCATTCCATTCCATTCCATTTCCTTCCTTTCCATTTCACACCTTTCCATTCCATTCCTTTCCGTTCTGTTCTGTTCCGTTCCATTCCATTCCATTCCATTTCCTTCCATTCTGTTCCTTTCCGTTCCACTGCACTCCATTCCATTGCATTCCATTCCATCCCAGCCTATTCTATTCTATTCCTTTCTTTCAACAATTTCTCAATTTGTCACCCTGGCTAGATTGCAGTGTCCCAATGTCAGCTCACATTTTATTTCAGTGTTCCATTCCATTCCATTCCATTCCAATTCGTTGCATTCCATTCCATTCCATTCCTTTGCACTCCTTTCCATTCCACTCCATTTCATTCCATTCCAATGCACTCCATTCCATTCCGTTCCATCGCACTCCATTCCATTCCATTCCATTCCATTCCATTCCATTCCATTCCATTCCATTCCATTCTATTTCATTCCAGACTTTTCTCTTCTATTCCTTTCTTTCAACAAGCTCTCAATCTGTCACACTGGCTGGATTGCAGTGGCACAATATCTCCTCACATTTTATTTCAGTGTTCCATTCCATTCCATTCCAATCCATTCCATTCCATTCCATTTCATTATATTCCGTTCCATTTCACTCCATTCCGTTCCATTCCATTCCATTCAGTTCCATTCTTTTCCATTCCGTTCCATTCCATTCCATTCCATTTTGTTCCTTTCTGTTCCATTCTGTTCCATTACCCTGCATTCCATTGCATTCCGCTCCACTCCACTCCAATCCACTCCACTCCACTCCATTCCACTCCATTCCACTCCACTCCATTCAAATCCATTGCATTCCATTCCACACTTTTCTATTCTATTCCTTTCTTTCAAGAAGTTCTCAATCTGTCACCCTGGCTGGTTTGCAGTGGCACAATGTCAGCTCACATTTTATTTCACTGTTCTGTTCCATTACATTCCATTGCATTCCATTTCATTCCATTCCATTCCTTTCCATTCCATTTCTTTCCATTCCATTCCATTCTATTCCATTCTATTCCATTCCATTCCATTCCATTCCTTTGCATTCCATTCCATTCCATTCCCTTCCCTTCCATTCCATTCCATTCTATTTGCACTATTCTATTCTATTGCTTTCTTTCAACAAGTTCTCAATCTGTCACCGTGGCTAGATTTCAGTGGCAAAATGTCAGCTTACATTTTATTTCACCGTTCCATTCCATTGCATTCCTTTCAATCCCATTCCACTCCATTCCATTCCATTTTGTTCCATTCCGTTCCATTCCATTCCATGTCACTCGATTCCATTCTGTTCAATTCCAAACCATTCCTTCCTAACCCATCCCGATTCATTCCATTCCATTCCATTCTATTAAATTCCATTCCATTCCAAGCCATACCATTCCATTCCTTTCTATTCCATTCAATTCCATTCAATTCCGTTCAATTCCATTCCATTCCTTTCCACACTATTCTACTCCATTCCTTTCTTTCAGCAAGTTCTCAATCTCTCACCATGGCTGGATTGCTGTAACACAATGTCAGCTCACATTTTATTTCACCGTTCCATTCCATTCCATTCCATTCCATTCCATTCCATTCCATTCCATTCCATTCCATTCCATTCCATTGCATTCCATTGCATTCCATTCCATTCCATTCCATTTCATTCCATTCCGTTCCATTGCATACCAATCCATTCCATTCCCTTTCATTCCATTCCGTTCCATTGCACTCCATTCCATTCCATTCCATTCCAACCCATTCTTTTCCGTTTTATTTCATTCCATTCCATTCCATTCCATTGCACTCCACGCCACTCCACTCCACTCCACTCAACTCAACTGCAATCCACTCCACTCCTTTCAATTCCATATCATTCCATTCCATTCCACACTATTCTATTCAATTCCTTTCTTTAAATAAGTTTTCCACCTGTCACCATGGCTGGATTGCAGTGGCACAATGTCTGCTTTTAGTTTATTTCACTGTTCCATTCCATTCCATTAAATTCCATTCCATTCAGTTTCATTCCATTCCATTGCACTACATTCCATTCCATTCCATTCCATTCCATTCCATTCCATTCCATTCCATTCCATTCCATTCCATTCCACTCCACTCCACTCCACTCCACTCCATTCCATTCCATTGCATTCCATTCCCTTCCATTCGATTCCATTCCATTTCCTTCCAACCCGTTCAATTCCATTATATTCCGTTCCATTCCATTCCATTCCATTCCATTCCATTCCATTCCATTCCATTCCAATCCATTCCACAATATTCTGTTCTATTCTTTCCTTCAACAAGTTCTCAATCTGTCACCCTGTCTGGATTGCAGTGGCACAATGTCAGCTCACATTTTATTTCACCGTTCAATACCATTCCATATCATTCCATTTTCTTCCATTCCGTTCCATTCCATTCCATTCCATTCCATTCCATTCCATGCCATTCCACTCCCCTTCATTTCGTTCCATTCTGTTCGATTCCATTCCATTCTGTTCCATTTCATTCCATTACTTCCCAAACCATCCCGTTCCATTCCATTGCATTCCATTCCATTCCATTCCATTCCATTCCATTCCATTCCATTTCGTTCCATTCTGTTACATTCCCTTCTAGTGCACTACATTCCATTCCATTCCTTTCCATTCCCTTCTAGTGCACTACATTCCATTCCATTGTATTCCATTCCATTCCATTCCATTCTATTCCATTCCATTCCATTCCATTCTATTCCATTCCATTCCTTTTCATTGCATTCCTTTCCATTCCATTCCATTACACTCCATTCCTTTCTATTCCATTCCACTCCAGTCCACTCCAATCCACTCTATTACACTCCACTCCACTCCACTCCATTCCAGTCCATTCCATTCCATTCCACACCATTCTATTCTATTCCTTTCTTTTTATTATTATTATTATACTTTAGGTTTTAGGGTACATGTGCACAATGTGCCAGTTTGTTACATATGTATCTATGTGCCATGTTGATTTCCTGCCCCCATTAACTCTCCATTTAGCATTAAGTATATCTCCTAATGCTATGCCTCCCCCATCCCCCAACCCCATAACAGTCTCCGGGGTGTGATGTTCCCCTTTCTGTGTCCATGAGTTCTTATTGTTCAATTCCCACCTATGAGTGAGAACATGCGGTGTTTGGTTTCTTGTCCTTGCGATAGTTTACTGAGAATGATGTTTTCCAATTTCATCCATGTCCCTACAAAGGACATGAACTCATCATTTTTTATGGCTGCATAATATTCCTTGGTGTATTTGGACCACATTTTCTTAATCCAGTCTATCTTTGTTGGACATTTGTGTTGGATCCAAGTCTTTGCTATTGTGAATAGTGCTGCAATAAACATACATGTGCATGTGTCTTCATAGCAGCATGATTTATAGTCAATTGGGTATATACCCAGTAGTGGGATGGCTGGGTCAAATGGTATTTCTAGTTCTAGATCCCTGAGGAATCGCCACACTGACTTCCACAATGGTTGAACTAGTTTACAGTCCCACCAGCAGTGTAAAAATGTTCCTATTTCTCCACAGCCTCTCCAGCACCTGTTGTTTCCTGATTTTTTAATGATGGCCATTCTAACTGGTGTGAGATGGTATCTCACTGTGGTTTTGATTTGCATTTCTCTGATGGACAATGATGATGAGCATTTCTTCATGTGTTTTTTGGCTGCATAAATGTCTTCTTTTGAGAAGTGTCTGTTCATGTCCTTCGCCCACTTTTTGACAGGGTTGTTAGTTTTTTACTTGTAAATTTGTTTGTATTCATTGTAGATTCTGGATATTAGCCCTTTGTCAGATGAGGAAGTTGCAAAAATTTTCTCCCATTCTACAGGTTGCCTGTTCACTCTGATGGTACTTTCTTTTGCTGTGCAGAAGCTCTTTAGTTTAATTAGATCCCATTGGTCAATTTTGGCTTTCGTTGCCATTGCTTTTGGTGTTTTAGACATGAAGTCCTTGCCCACGCCTATGTCCTGAATGGTATTGCCTAGATTTTCTTGGAGGATTTTAATGGTTTTAGGTCTAACATATAAGTCTTTAATCCATCTTGAATTAATTTTTGTATAAGGTGTAAGGAAGGGATCCAGTTTCAGCTTTCTACATATGGCTAGCCAGTTTTCCCAGCACCATTTATTAAATAGGGAATCCTTTCCCCATTTCTTGTTTTTGTCAGGTTTGTCAAAGATCAGATAGTTGTAGATATGCGGCATCATTTCTGAGGGCTCTGTTCTGTTCCATTGATCTATGTCTCTGTTGTGGTACCTATACCATGCTGTTTTGGTTACTGTAGCCTTGTAGTATAGTTTGAAGTCAGGTATCGTGATGCCTCCAGCTTTGTTCTTTTGGCTTAGGATTGACTTGGCGATGTGGGATCTTTTTTGGTTCCATGTGAACGTTAAAGTAGTTTTTTCCAATTCTGTGAATAAAGTCATTGGTAGTTTGATGGGGATGGCATTGAATCTAAAAATTACCTTCAGCAGTTTGGCCATTTTCACGATATTGATTCTTCCAACCCATGAGCATGGAATGTTCTTCCATTTGTTTGTATCCTCTTTTATTTCATTGAGCAGTGGTTTGTAGTTCTCCTTGAAGAGATCCTTCAAATCCCTTGTAAGTTGGATTCCTAGGTATTTTATTCACTTTGAAGCAATTGTGAATGGGAGTTCTCTCATGATTTGGCTCTCTGTTTGTCTGTGATTGGTGTCCAATAATGCTTGTGATTTTTGTACATTGATTTTGTATCCTGAGACTTTGCTGAAGTTGCTAATCAGCTTAAGGAGATTTTGGGCCGAGACAATGGGGTTTTCTAGATATACAATCATGTCATCTGCAAACAGGGACAATTTGACTTCCTCTTTTCCTAATTTAATACCCTTTATTTCCTTCTCCTGTCTGATTTCTCTGGCCAGAGCTTCCAGCACTATGTTGAATAGGAGCGGTGAGAGAGTGCATCCCTGTCTTGTGCCAGTTTTCAGAGGGAATGCTTCCCGTTTTTGCCCATTCAGTATGATATTGGCTGTGGGTTTGTCATAGATAGCTCTTATTATTTTGAGATACGTCCCATCAATACCTAATTTATTGAGAGTTTTTAGCATGAAGCGTTGTTGAATTTTGTCAAAGGCCTTTACTGCATCTACTGAGATAATCATGTGGTTTTTGTCTTTGGTTCTGTTTATATGCTGGATTACATTTATTGATTTGTGTATGTTGAAGCAGCCTTGCATCCCAGGGATGAACCCAACTTGATTATTCTGGATAAGCTTTTTGATGTGCTGCTGGATTCGGTTTGCCAGAATTTTATTGAGGATTTTTGCATCAATGTTCGTCAAAGATATTGGTCTAAAATTCTCTTTTTTGGTTATGTCTCTGCCAGGCTTTGGTATCAGGACGATGCTGGCTTCATAAAATGTGTTAGGGAGGATTGCCTCTTTTTCTATCGATTGGAATAGTTTCAGAAGGAATGGTAGCAGTTCCTCCTTGTACCTCTGGTAGAATTCGGCTGTGAATCCATCAGGGCCTGGACTCTTTGGTTGGTAAGCTATTGATTATTGCCACAATTTCAGAACCTGTTATTGGTCTATTCAGAGATTCAACTTCTTCCTGGTTTAGTCTTGGGGGGGTGTATTTGTCGAGGACTTTATCCATTTCTTCTAGATTTTCTAGTTGATTTGCATCGAGGTGTTTGTAGTATTCTCTGATGGTAGATTGTATTTCTGCAGGATTGGTGGTGATGTCCCCTTTTTCATTTTTTATTGTATCTATTTGATTCTTCTCTCTTTTCTTCTTTATTAGTCTTGTTAGCGGTCTATCAATTTTGTTGATCTTTTCAAAAAACCAGCTCCTGAATTCCTTAATTTTTTGAAGGGTTTTTTGTGTCTCTATTTCCTTCATTTCTGCTCTGATTTCAGTTATTTCTAGCCTTCTGCTAGCTTTTGAATGTGTTTGCTCTTGTTTTCTAGTTCTTTTAATTGTGATGTTAGGGAGTCAATTTTGGATCTTTCCTGCTTTCTCTTGTGGGCATTTAGTGCTATATATTTCCCTCTACACACCGCTTTGAATGTGTCCCAGAGATTCTGGTATGTTGTGTCTTTGTTCTCGTTGGTTTCAAAGAACATCTTTATTTCTGCCTTCATTTCATTATGTACCCAATAGTCATTCAGGAGCAGGTTGTTCAGTTTCCATGTAGTTGAGCGGTTTTGAGTGAGTTTCTTAATCCTGAGTTCTAGTTTGATTGCACTGTGGTCGAGAGACAGTTTGATATAATTTCTGTTCTTTTACATTTGCTGAGGAGAGCTTTACTTCCAAATATGTGGTCAATTTTGGAATAGGTGTGATGTGCTACTGAAAAAAATGTATATTCTGTTGATTTGGGGTGGAGAGTTCTGTAGATGTCTATTAGGTCCACATTGTGCAGAGCTGAGTTCAATTCCTGGATATCCTTGTTAACTTTCTGTCTCGTTGCTCTGTCTAATGTTGACAGTGGGGTGTTAAAATCTCCCACTATTAATGTGTGGGGGTTTAAGTCCCTTTGTAGGTTACTCAGAACTTGTTTTATGAATCTGGGTGCTCCTGTGTTGGGTGCATATATATTTAGAATAGTTAGTTCTTCTTGTTGAATTTATCCCTTTACCATTATGTAATGGCCTAGTTTGTCTCTTTTGATCTTTGTTGGCTTAAAGTCTATTTTATCAGAGACTAGGATTGCAACCCGTGCCTTTTTTTGTTTTCCGTTTGCTTGATAGATCTTCCTCCATCCCTTTATTTTGAGTCTATATGTGTCTCTGCACGTGAGATGGGTTTCCTGAATACAGCACACTGATGGGTCCTGACTCCTTATCCAGTTTGCCAGTCTGTGTCTTTTAATAGGAGCATTTAGCCCATTTACATTTAATGCTAATATTGTTATGTGTGAATCTGATCCTGCCATTATGATGTTAGTTGGTTATTTTGCTCGTTAGTTGATGCAGTTTCTTCCTAGCCTCGATAGTCTTTACAATTTGGCATGTTTTTGCAGTGGCTGGTACCGATTTTTCCTTTCCATGTCTAGTGCTTCCTTCAGGAGCTCTTTTAGGGCAGGCCTGGTGGTGACAAAATCACTCAGCATTTGCTTGTCTGTAAAGTATTTTATTTCTCCTTCACTTATGAAGCTTAGTTTGGCTGGATTTGAAATTCTGGATTGAAAATTCTTTTCTTTAAGAATGTTGAATATCGGCCCCCACTCTCTTCTGGCTTGTAGAGTTTCAGCCGAGAGATCAGCTGTTAGTCTGGTGGGCATCCCTTTGTGGGTAACCCGACCTTTCTCTCTGGCTGCCCTTAACATTTTTTCCTTCATTTCAACTTTGGTGAATCTGACAATTATGTGTCTTGGAGTTGCTCTTCTCGAGGAGTATCTTTGTGGCGTTCTCTGTATTTCCTGAATCTGAATGTTGGCCTGCCTTGCTAGATTGGGGAAGTTCTCCCGGATAATACCTTGCAGAGTGTTTTCCAACTTGGTTCCATTCTCCCCGTCATTTTCAGATACACCAATCAGACGTAGGTTTGGTATTTTCACATAGTCTCAAATTTCTTGGAGGCTTTGTATATTTCTTTTTATTCTTTTTTCTCTAAACTTCCCTTCTCGCTTCATTTCATTCATTTCATCTTCCATCAGCGATACCCTTTCTTCCAGTTGATCGCATCTGCTACTGAGGCTTCTGCAATCTTCATGTAGTTCTTGAAACTTGGCTTTCAGCTCCATCAGCTCCTTTAAGCCCTTCTCTCCATTGGTTATTCTAGTTATCCATTCTTCTAATTTTTTTACAAAGTTTTTAACTTCTTTGCTATTGTTTTGAATTTCCTCCCATAGCTCAGAGTAGTTTGATCATCTGAAGCCACCTTCTCTCAACTCGTCAAAGTCATCCTCCATCCAGCTTTGTTCCGTTGCTGGTGAGGAACTGCTTTCCTTTGGAGGAGGAGATTGCTCTGCTTTTTAGAGTTTCCAGTTTTTCTTCTCTGTTTATTCCCAATCTTCTGGTTTTATCTACTTTTGGTCTTTGATGATGGTGATGTACAGATGGGTTTTAGATGTGGATGTCCTTTCCCTTTGTTAGTTTTCCTTCTACCAGACAGGACCCTCAGCTGTGGGTCTGTTGGAGTTTACTAGAGGTTCAGTCCAGACCCTGTTTGGCTGGGTGTCAGCAGCGGTGGCTGCAGAACAGCAGATTTTCGTGAGACCACCAATTCCACTGTCTGATAATTCCTGTGGAAGTTTTGTCTCAGAGGAGTACCCAGACGAGTGACATGTCAGTCTGTCCCTACTGGGGGGGTGCCTCCCAGTTAGGCTGCTGAGGGGTGAGGGACCCACTTTAGGAGGCAGTCTGTCCGTTCTCCCAGCTGAATGCTGGGAGAACGACTACTCTCTTAAAAGCTTAAACAGTAATGCAGAAATCACCCTTCATCTGTGTCGCTCAGGCTGGGAGCTGTAGACCAGAGCTGTTCCTATTCGGCCATCTTGGCTCCACCCACTCTATTCCTTTCTTTCAACAACTTCTCAATCTGCCACCCTGTCTGGATTGCAGTGGCACAATATCAGCTCACATTTTATGTCACCATTCCATTCCATTCCATTCCACTCCATTCTATTCAATTTCATTCCATTCCATTCCATTCCATTCCATTCCATTGCACTCCATTCTGATCCTTTCCATTCCATTCTATTCCATTCCATTCTTCCATTCCATTCCATTCCACACTATTCTATTCTATTCCTTTCTTTCAAAAAGTTCTCATTCTGTCACCCAGGCTGGATTGCAGTGGCACAATGTTAGCTCATATTTTATTTCACCATTCCATTCCATTCCATTCCATTCCATTCCATTCCGTTCCGTTCCGTTCCATTCCATTCTGTTCCATTCTGCTCCATAGCACTCCATTCCATTCGATTCTATTCAATTCAATTCCATTCCATTCCACCCTATTCTATTCTATTACTTTCTTTCAACAAGATCTCAAATTGTCACCCTGGCAGGATTGCAGAAGAACAATGTCACCTCACATTTTATTTAATGGTTCCATTCCATTCCATTCCATTCCATTCTATTCAATTCCATTCCACTCCATTCCATTCCATTCAATTCTATTCCGTTCCATTCCATTCCATTCCATTCCCTTCCATACCATTTAATTCCATTCTGTTCCATTGCGTTCCATTGCACTCCATTCCATTCCGTTTCATTCCATTCCATTCAATCACATACCATCCCATTCCATTCCATTCCTTCCATTCCATTCCATTCCATTCCATTCCATTCCATTCCCTTCCATTCCACACTATTCTATTCTATTCCTTTCTTTCAACAAGTTCTCAATCTGTCACCCCGGCTGGATTGCAGTGGCACAATGTCAGCTCACATTTTATTTCACCATTGCATTCCATTCCATTCCATTCCATTCCATTACATTCCATTTCATTCCATTCTGTTCCATTTCTTTCCATTGCACTCAATTCCATTCCATTCCATTCCATTCCATTCCATTCCATTCCATTCCATTATATTCCATTCCACTCCACTCCACTCCACTGCATTCCGTTACATTACATTCCACAATATTCTATTCTATTCCTTTCCTTCAACAAATTCACAATCTGTCACCCTGGCTTTATTGCAGTGGCAGTATGTCAGTTCATATTTTATTTCAGTGTTCCATTCCATTCCATTCCCTTCCATTTCATTGCATTCCATTCAATTCCGTTCCATTGCACTCCATTCCATACCGTTCCATTCCATTCCATTCCATCCCATCCCATCCTGTCCCGTCCCATCCCGTTCCGTTCCGTTCCATTCCGTTCCATTCCATTCCATTCCATTCCACACTATTCTACTCTATACCTTTCTTTCAACAAGTTCTCAATCTGTCACCCTTGCTGGATTGCAGTGGCACAATGTCAGCTCGTATTTTATTTCACCGTTCCATTCCATTCCATTTCATTCCATTCCATTCCATTCCATTCCGTTCCATTTCATTCCAATCCGTTGCATTCCGTTCCACTGCACTCCATTCCCTTCAATTCCATTCGATTCCATTCCATTCCATTCTATTGAATTCCACCCTATTCTATTCTATTCCTTTCTTTCAACAAGTTCTCAATCTGTCACCATGGCTGGATTGCAGTGTCATAATATCACCTTACATTTTATTTCACCCATCCATTCCATTCCATTCCATTTCATTCCATTCCGTTCCATTCCGTTCCATTGCACTCCATTCCATTCCATTGGGTTCCATTTCATTCCATGCCAGTTAGTTCCGTTCCATTCCACTCCAGTCCAATCCACCAGAGTTCAGTCCACTCAAATCCACTCCATTCCACTCCATTCCATTCCGTTCAATTCCATTCCACACTATTCTTTTCTATTCCTTTCATTCAAAATTTCTAGATCTGTCTCCCTGTCTGGACTGCAGTGGCACAATGTCAACTCACATTTTATTTCACCGTTCCATTCCATTCATTCCATTCCATTCCATTCATTCCATTCCATTCCTTCCATTGCATTCCTTTCCATTCCATTCTGTTTCATTCCGTTCCATTGCACTCCATTTCATTCCGTTCTATTCCATTCCATCTCATCCCATCCCCTTCCATTCCATTCAATTACATTCCTTTCCATTCCATTCCATTCCACACTATTCTATTCTATTCCTTTCTTTCAGCAAGTTCTCAATCTGTCAACCTGGCTGGATTGCAGTGGCACAATATCAGCTCACATTTTCTTTCAAGGCTCCATTCCTTTCCATTCAATTCCATTCCACTCTATTCCACTCCGTTCCATTCCATTTCATTCCATTCCTTTCCATTCCATTCCTTTCCACTGCATTCCATTCCATTCCATTCCATTCCATTCCATTCCATTCCACACTATTCTATTCTATTCCTTTCTTTCAACAAGTTCTCAATCTGTCTCCCTGGATGGATTGCAGTGGCACAATGGCAGCTCGCATTTTATTTCACCGTTCCATTCCATTTCATTCTATTCCATTCCATTCCATTCCATTCCATTCCGTTCCACTCCATTTTTTTCCATTCCCTCCCATTCCAGACCATTGCATTCCATTCCATTTCATTCTGTTCCAGTCTGTTCCATTCCATTCCATTCCATTCCACTAAAATTCCATTGTACTCCATTCCGTACAATTAAATTCCATTCCATTCCCTTCTATTCCATTCCATTCTATTACTTTCCATTCCTCTCTATTCTATTCTATACATTGCTTTCTGCATTTTCTCAATTTTTCACCCTGGCTGGATTGCAGTGGCACAATGTCAGCTCACAGTTTATTTCACCATTCCATTCCATTACATTCCGTTCCATTCCATTATATTCCTTTTCATTCCATTCCGTTCCATTCCATTCCATTGCACTCCATTCCATTCCATTCCACTTTGTTCCATTCCGTTACATTCCATGCAATTCCGTTCCAATCCGTTCCATTCCATTCCATTCTGTTCCATTCCATTCCTTTCTATTCCATTCCATACTATTCTATTCTATTCCTTTCTTTCAACAATTTCTCAATCTGTCACCATGGCTGGATTGCATTGGCACAATGTCAGCTCATATTTTATTTCACCATTCCGTTCTTCTCCGTTCTGTTCCATTCCATTCCATTTCGGTCTATTCCATTCCATAGCACTCCATTCCATTCCGATCCGTTCCGTTCCATTCGGTACTGTTCCGATCCACTCCATTCCATTCCGTTCCATTCCAAACTATTCTTTTCTATACCTATCTTTCAACAAGTTCTCAATCTGTCACCCTGCCTGGATTACAGTGTCACAATGTCAGCTGACATTTTATTTCACCATTCCAATCCATTCCATTCCATTTCGTTACATTCCGTTTCCTTCTGTTCCATTTCACACATTTCCATTCCATTCCGTTCCGTTCTGTGCCGTTCTGTTCCATGCCATTCCATTCCATTTCTTTCCATTCCGTTCCTTTCCGTTCCATTGCCGTCCATTCCATTCCATTCCATTCCATTCCATTCCATTCCATTCCATCCTATTCTATTATATTCCTTTCTTTCAACAATTTCTCAGTTTGTCACCCTGGCTGTATTGCAGTGGCACAATGTCAGCTCACATTTTATTTCACCATTCCATTCCATTATATTCCATTCCAATTCGTTTCATTCCATTCCATTCCGTTCCTTTGCACTCCTTTCCATTCCACTCCATTTCATTTCATTCCATGGCACTCCATTTCTTTCCATTCCATTCCATTCCATTCCATTCCATTCTATTCCATTCTATTCCACACTTTTCACTTCTATTCCTTTCTTTCAACAAGCTCTCAATCTGTCACACTGGCTGGATTGCAGTGACACAATGTCTCCTCAGATTTTATTTCAGTGTTCCATTCCATTCCATTCCATTCCAATCTATTCCATTCCATTCCATTTCATTATATTCCATTCCATTGCACTCCAATCCGTTCCATTCCATTCCATTCAATTCCATTCCTTTCTTTTCTGTTCCGTTCCATTCTGTTCCATTCCATTCTATTTTGTTCCTTTCCGTTCCATTCCATTCCATTACCCTCCATTCCATTCCATTCCACTCCACTCCAATCCAATCCACTCCACTCCACTCCACTCAAATCCATTGCATTCCATTCCATTGCATTCCACACTATTCTTTTCTATTCCTTTCTTTCAAAAAGTTCTCAATCTGTCACCCTTGCTGGATTGCAGTGGCAGAATGTCAGCTCACATTTTATTTCACCATTCTGTTCCATTCCATTCCGTTCCATTCCATTCCATTCCATTCCACTCCATTCCATTCCATTTCATTCCATTCCACTCCGTTCCATTCCATTTCATTCCATTCCGTTCCATTCCGTTCCTTTGCATTCCATTCCATTCCCTTCCCTTCCATTCCATTCTATTTGCACTATTCTATTCTATTGCTTTCAACAAGTTCTCAATCTGTCATCATGGCTGGATTGCAGTGGCACAATGTCAGATTATTTTTATTTCACCGTTATTCCATTCCATTCCATTCCATTCCAATCCATTCCATCCCATTCCATCCCATCCCATTCCATTCCATTCCATTCCATTCCATTCCATTCCATTCCATTCCATTCCATTTCGTTCCATTCCATTCCATTCCATTCCATTTCGTTCCATTCCATTCCATTCCGTTCCATTGCACTCCATTCCATTCCATTCAATTCCAAACCATTCCTTCCCAACCCATTCTGTTTCATTCCATTGCATTCCATTCCATTCCATTCCATTATATTCCATTCCATGCCATACCATTCCATTCTATTCCATTCCATACCATACCGTTCCATTCCTTTGCATTCCATTCCATTCCGTTCCATTCCATTCCATTCCATTCCACACTATTCTGTTCCCTTCCTTTCTTTCAGCAAGTTCTCAATCTGTCACAGTGGCTGGACTGCTTTAGAACAATGTCAGATCACATTTTATTTCACGGTTCCATTCCATTCCATTCCATTGCATTTCATTCCATTCCGTTGAATTCCATTCCATTGCACACCATTCCATTCCATTCCATTTCATTCCATTCCGTTCCATTGCACACCATTCCATTCCATTCCATTCCTTTCCATTCCATTCCATTCTTTTCCGTTCCATTTCATTCCATTTTATTCCATTCCATTCCATTCCATTCCATTGCACTCCACGCCATTCCACTCCACTCCACTGAACTGCACTCCACTCCATTCCATTTTATTCCATTCCACACTATTCTATTCAATTCCTTTCTTTAAACAAGTTTTCAATCTGTCACCCTGGCTGGATTGAAGTGGCACAATGTCTGCTCATATTTTATTTCACCATTCCATTCCATTCCATTAAATTCCATTCCGTTTTTTTCCATTCCGTTCCATTGCACTACATTCCATTGCATTCCATTCCATTCCACTGCATTCCATTCCATTCCATTGCTTTCCATTGTATTCCATTCCATTCCATTCGATTCCATTCCATTTCCTTCCAATCCATTCCATTCCATTATGTTCCTTTCCATTCCATTCCATTCCATTCCATTCCATTCCATTCCGTTCCATTCCAATCCATTCCTCAATATTATATTCTATTCCTTTCTTTAACAAGTTCTCAATCTGTCACCCTGTCTGGATTGCAGTGGCACAGTGTCAGCTCTCATTTTATTTCACCGTTCCATTCCATTCCATACCATTCCATTTCATTCCATTCCATTCCCCTTCATTTCATTGAATTCCGTTCGATTCCATTCTATTCTGTTCCATTCAGTTCCATTCCATTCCATTCTATTCCGTTCCGATCCGTTCCGTTCCATTCCATTCAATTCCATTCTATTCCATTCCAATCCATTCCACACTATTCTATTCTATACCTTTATTTCAACAAGCTTTCAATCTATCACCATGGCTGGATTGCAGTGGCAAAATGTCATCTCACGTTTTATTTCAATGTTCTATTCCACTCCATTCCATTCCATTCCATTCCATTCCATTCCATTCCATTCTATTCCATTCCATTCCATTCCAGTCCTTGTCGTTCCATTCCGTTCAATTGCACTCCATTGCTTTCCATTCCGTTCCATTCCCTTCTGTTCCATTCCATTCCTTTTCTTTCAATTCCGTTTCAATCCATTCCATTACCCTCCATTCTATTCCATTCCACTCCACTCCACTCCAATCCTCTCCACTCCACTGCAGTCCATTTAAATCCATTGCATTCCATTCCATTCGATTCCAGACTATTCTAGTCTTTTCCTTTCTTTCAACAAGTTCTCAATCTGTCACCCTGGCTGGATTGCAGTGGCAAATGTTCAGCTCGCATTTTATTTTGTCCTTCCATTCCATTCCATTCCATCCCATACCATTCCATTCCATTTCATTCCATTCCATTCCATTTCATTCCATTCCATTCCATTTCATTCCATTCCATTACATTACATTACATTGCACTCCATTCCATTCCATTCCATTCCATTACTTCCCAACCCATCCCATTCCATTCCATTCCATTCCATTCCATTCCATTCCATTCCATTCCATTCCATTTCGTTCCATTTCGTTCCATTCCTTTCCATTCCATTCCATTATATTCCATTCCATTCCATTTCATTGCGTTCCTTTCCATTCCATTCCATTACACTCCATTCCTTTCCATTCCACTCTACTCCACTGCAATCCACTCCATTACACTCCACTCCACTCCACTCCACTCCATTAGATTCCATTCCATTCCATTCCATTCCATTCCATTCCATTCCATTCCATTCCATTCCTTTCCATTCCATTCCATTCCACACTATTCAATTCTGTTACTTTCTTTCAACAAGTTCTCAATCTGTCACACTATTTGGATTGTAGTGGCACAATGTCAGCTCACATTTTATTTCACCATTCCATTCCATTCCATTCCACTCCGTTCTATTCAATGTCATTCTATTACGTTCCATTCCATTCCATTGCACTCCATTCCGATCCTTTCCATTCCATTCCATTCTATTCCATTCCATTCCATTGCACACTATTCTATTCTATTCCTTTCTTTCAACAAGTTCTCAATCTGTCACCCATGCTGGATTGCAGTGGCACAATGTAAGCTCACATTTTATTTCACCGTTCCATTCCATTCCATTCCATTCCGTTTCATTCCGTTCCATTCTGTTCCATAGCACTCCATTCCATTCCATTCCATTCCACTCCATTGTATTCAATGTCATTCCATTCTGTTCCATTCCATTCCATTGCACTCCATTCCGATCCTTTCCATTACATTCCATTCTATTCCATTCCATTCCATTCCACACTATTCTATTCTATTCCTTTCTTTCAACAAGTTCTCATTCTGTCACCCCGGCTGGATTGCAATGGCACAATGTAAGCTCACATTTTATTTCACCGCTCCATTCCATTCCATTCCATTCCATTCCATTCCATTCCATTCCATTCCATTCCATTCCATTCCATTCCATTCTGTTCCGTAGCACTCCATTCCTTTCCATTCCATTCCATTCCGTTCCATTCCATTCCATTCACTTCCATTCTTTTCCACCCTATTCTATTCTACTCCTTTCTTTCAACAAGATCTCAAGTTGTCACCCTGACAGGATTGCAGAGGTAAAATGTCACCTCACATTATATTTTACAGTTCCATTCCATTCCATTCCATTCCACTCCTTTCCACTCCACGCCACTCCCTTCCTTTCTTCTCCATTCCACTCCACTACACTCCACTGCACTTTTTTCCATTCCATTCCATTCCCTTCCATTCCATTCCATTGCATTCCATTCCAATCCACACAACTTGATTCCAATCCACTGGATTCAATTCCATTCCATTCTTTTATATTCCAATCCCTTTCTCCTGATTCCACTCTAGTACCCTCCACTCCAGTCCACTCCACTCCATTCCATTACTTTGCATTCCACTCCACTCCACTCCACTCCACACCTCTCCATACCATTCAATTCCTCTTCACTGCAATCCACTCCAATCTATTCCCTTCCATTCCATTCCATTGCATTCCATTCATTTCAATTGATATCCCTCTTCTGCCCTCCACTCCTCTCCACTCCACTGTATTCCATTCCTTACCATTCGCTTCCATTCCAGTGCACTATATTCCATTCCATTCCTTTCCATTCCATTCCACTTAATTCCAGTCCACTCCACTCCCTTCCTTTCTTCTCCTTTCAACTTCACTACAATCCACTGCACTCTTTTCCATTCCATTCCATTCTTTTCCATTCCATTCTATTCCATTCTTTCTTTTCCACTAGAATCCACTCCACTGCACTCCAATCCATTCCATTCCATTCAAATGCACTCTACCCAACTCCACTCCTCTCCAATCCACTGTATTCCATTCCTTCCAATTCGCCTCCATTCCAGTTTACTCCATTCCATTCCATTCCATTCCATTCCATTCCATTCCATTCCATTCCATCCCATTCTTTTCCAAGATAATCCACTCCACTCCACTGCAGTCCATTCCATTCCGTTCCATTCCATTCAATTCTTATCCAATCTTCTCCACTCCACTCCTCTCCACTCTACTGCAATCCATTCCTTCCCATTCGCCTCCCTTCAATTCCACACTGTTCCAATCCATTCCATTCCATTCCATTCCATTCCATTCCATTCCATTCCATTCCATTCCTTTCCGTTCCATTCCATTCCATTCCATTCCACTCCTCTCCATTCCACACCATTCCACTGCATTCCTTTCTTCTCCATTCCACTCCAATAAACTCCAATTCACTTTTTTCCATTAATTCCGTTCCATTCCATTTCATTCAGTTCAAATTGGCTCTTCTGCACTCCACTCCTCTTCACACCACTGCATTCCATTCCTTCCCATTCGCTTCTATTCCAATCCCCTCCATTCCTTTCCATTCCTTTCCAGTCCATTCCATTTCATCACATTCCATTCCACTCCATTCCACTCAACTCCACTCCCTTCCTTTCATCTCCATGCCTATCCACTGCACTCCATTGTACTTTTTTCCATTCCATTCCATTCCATTCCCTTGCATTCCATTCCATTGCTTTCCATTCTTTTCCAGTAGAATCCACTCCACTCCACTCAAATAGATTCCTTTCCATTCTACTCAATTCAAATCCACTCTTCTGCACTACACTCCTCTCCAGAACACTGCATTCCATTTCTTCCCGTTCGCCTCCGTTTCTATCCACTCCATTCCATTCCATTCCATTCCATTCCATTCCATTCCATTCCACTACATTCCACTCCACACCACTCCCTTCTTTTCTTCTCCACTCCTCTCCACTGCCCTCTACTTCACTTTTTTCGATTCTATTCCATTTTTTCCATTCCATTCCTTTCCATTCCATTCGATTCCATTCCATTCCATTCCATTCCACTCCATTCCATTCCTTTCCATTCCATTCCATTCCATTCCAATCGATTCCATTCCTTTCCCTTTCATTCCATTCCATTCCATTCTATTCCATTTAAATCCATTCTTTTCACTAGAATCCACTCCACTCCAATCCAGTCCATTCCATTCCATTCCATTCAATTCAAATCTACCCTTGTCCACTCCACTCCTCTCCAGTCCACTGCATTCCATTCCTTCCCATTCCAGTCCTCTCCAGTACACTCCCCTCCATTCCATTCATTTCAAATACACTGCACTCCACTCCATTCCATTCCATTCCATTCCATTCCTTTTCATTCTGTTCCATTGCATTCCCTTCCACTCCATTACTTTCCATTCCTTTCCACTGTACTCCAATCCACTCCACTCCAGTCCCCTGCATTACATTCCATTCCATCCCATTCCATTTCATTCCATTCCATTGAATTCAAATCCACTCTTCTCCACTCCCCTCTTTGCACTCCACTGCATTCCATTCCTTCCCAATCGACTCCATTCCAGTCCATTCCATTCCATTCCATTCCATTTCATTCTTTTATACTAGAATCCAATAGACTCCGATTCATTCCTTTCCATTCCATTGAATTCAAATCCACTCTTCTCCACTCCCCTCCTCTGCCCTCCACCGCTTTCCATTCCTTCCCAATCGACTCCATTCCAGTCCATTCCATTCCATTCCATTCCAGCCCATTCCATTCCATTCCATTTCATTCTTTTATACTAGAATCCAATCAACTCCAATCCATTCCTTTCCATTCCATTCAATTCAAATTCACTCTTCTGCACTCCACTCCTCTCCATACCACTGCATTCCATTCCTTGCAATTCGCCTTCTTTCCAATCCACTCCATTCCATTCCATTCTATTCCATTCCCTTCCATTCCATTTCAATCCATTCCATTCCATTCCATTCCCCTCCACACAACTCCACTCCAATCCACTGCATCCCATTACAGTCCATTCCATTCCACCTGAATCCAACCTACTCCCTTCCATTCCACCCCACTCCACTCCACTCCATTTCATTCCTTCCCATTCCACTCCAATCCACCACACTCCTCTCCATTCCATTCATTTCCAATAAACTGCACTCCACTCCATTCCATTCCATTTCATTGTATTCAATTACACTCCATTACTTTCCATTCCATTCCATGCTTCTCCATTCCACTCCACTCCACTCCACTGCATTGCATTCCATTCCTTCACATTCCATTGCATTCCTTTCCATTCAATTCAAATCCACTGTTTTCCACTCCACTCCTCTCCACTCCACTGCATTCCCTTCCTTCCTATTCGCCTTCATTCCAATACCCTCGATTCCATTCCATTCCATTTCATTCCTTTCCATTCCATTCCAATCCATTCCATTCTATTTCATTCCATTCCCCTTCATTACATTACATTACATTCTTTCCCCTAGAATCCACTCCCCTTCACTCCACTCCATTCGATTCCAATGCATTCTTTCAATTCAAATCCACTGTTCTCCACTCCACTCCTCTCCACTTCACTGCATTTCTTTCCTTCCATTTCGAGTCCATTCCAGTACACTCCATTCCATTCCATTCCATTCCATTCCATTCCATTCCATTCCATTCCATTGCATTCCATGCCATTCCTTTTCACTCCATTCCACTGCACTCCACTCCCTTCTTTTCTTCTCCATTCCACTACACTGCAATCCACTGCAGTTTTTTCCACTCCATTCTATTCCATTTGATTGCATTCCATTCCATTCAATTGAAATCCACTCTTCTCCACTCCACTCCTCTCCACTCCATTGTATTCCATTCCTTCCCATTCCCCTCCATTCCAGTGCATTACTTTGCATTCCATTCCATTCCATTCCACACCATTCCACTCCTCTCCACTCCTGTCCTTTCTTCTCCATTCAACTCCTCTACATTCCACTGTAATTTTTTCCATTCCATTCCATTCCATTCCATTCCATTCCATTCCATTCCATCCCATTCCATTCCATGCCATTCCTTTTCACTCCATTCCACTGCATTCCACTCCCTTCTTTTCTTCTCCATTCCACTACACTGCAATCCACTGCAGTTTTTTCCACTCCATTCTATTCCATTCAAATGCATTCCATTCCATTCAATTGAAATCCACTCTTCTCCACTCCACTCCTCTCCACTCCACTGTATTCCATTCCTTCCCATTCCCCTCCATTCCAGTGCATTACTTTGCATTCCATTCCATTCCATTCCATTCCATTCCACTCTTATCCACTCCTGTCCTTTCTTCTCCATTCAACTTCTCTAAACTCCACTGTACTTTTTTCCATTCCATTCCATTCCATTCCATTCCATTCCATTCCATTCCATTCCATTCTTTTCCACTAGAATCCACTCCACTACCTTCCAATGCATTCCATTCCATTCCATTCCATTCAAATGCCCTCTTCTCCACTCCACTCTGCTCCAATCCACTGCATTCCATTCCTTCCATTTTGCTTCCATTCCACTCAACTCCCTTCCATTCCATTCCATTCCGTGGTATTCCATTCCAGTCATTTCAATTCCATTCCATTCCACTCTATAACACTCCATTCCACTCCCTTCCTTTGTTCTCCATTAGGCTCCACTGCGCTTTTCTCATTCCATTGCATACCATTCTATCCCATTCCATTCCGTTCCATTCCATTCCATTCCATGCTTTTCCACTAGAATCCACTACACTCCACTCCACTTCTTTCCATTCCTTTCCATTCCATTCAAATTCACTCTTCTCCACTCCACTCCCCTCCACTCAACTTCATTCCATTCCTTCCCTTTCACCTCCATTCCAGTCCAGTCAATTCCATTCCATTTTATTCCATTCCATTCCATTGCATTCTTTTCCACTCCATTCCACTCCACTCCATTCTCTTCCTTTCTTCTCCGTTCCACCCCAGTGCAATCCACTGCCCTTATATACATTCCATTCCATTCCGTTCCATCACATTCCATTCCATTCCATTCCTTTGCATTCCATTCCCTTTCTTTTCACTAGAATCTACTACACTCCACTCCAATCCATTCCATTCTATTCCATTCCATTCAAATCCACTGTTCTCCACTACACTCCTCTCCAATCTCTGCATTCCATTATTTCCCATTCGCCTCCATTCCAGACCTTTCCACTCCATTCTATTCCATTCCATTCCATTCCACTCCATTGCACTCCTCCCCTCTCCCTTCCTTTCTTCTCCATTCCACTCCGCTGCACTCCACCGCCCTTTGTTCTATTCCATTCCATTCCATTCCACTCCATGCATCTCCTTTCCAATCCACTGCATTCCATTCAATTCCATTCTATACCATTCCAATCCATTCCACCTGAATCCACTCTACTACCCTCTATTCAATTCCACTCCACTCCACTCTACACCACTCCATTCCATTCCTTCCCATTCTGCTCCACTCCACTCCACTCCTCTCCATAAAATTCAATTCCACTACACTGCACTCCACTCCACTCGATTCCATTCCATTTCATTTCATTGCATTGCATTCCATTCAATTCCAGATCCACTCTTTTCCAATCCACTCCTCTCCACTCCACTGCATTCCATTCCTTCTCATTCACCACCATTCCAGTCGATTCCATTCCATTCCATTTCACTCCATTCCCCTCTAATCCACTCCCTTCTTTTCTTCTCCATTCCACTCCACTGCACTCCACTGCAATTTTTTCCATTCTATTCCATTCCATTGCATTGCATTCCATTCCATTCAATTCAAATCCACTCTTCTCCACTCAAATCCTCTCCAATCCACTTTATTCCATTCCTTCCCATCCGCCTCCATTGCGGTGCACGCCATTCCTTTCCACTCCACTCCTCTCCACTCCACTGCATTCCATTCCTTCCCATTCGCCTCCATTCCAGTCGATTCCATTCCATTCCATTCCATTTCACTCCATTCCACTCTAATCCACTCCCTTCTTTTCTTCTCCATTCCACTCCACTGCAATTATTTCCATTCTATTCCATTCCATTGCATTGCATTCCATTCCATTCAATTCAAATCCACTCTTCTCCACTCCACTCCTCTCCAATCCACTTTATTCCATTTCTTCCCATTCGCCTCCATTGCGGTGCACTCCATTCCTTTCCATTCCATTCCATTCCATTCCATTCCATTCCACTCCATTCCACTCTACTCCACTGCCTTTCTTTCTTCTCCTTTGAACTCCACTACACTCCACTGCACTTTTTTCCATTCCATTCCATTCCATTCCATTCCATTCCATTCCATTCTTTTCCACTAGAGTCCACTCCACTACACTAAAGTGCATTCCATTCCATTCAATTCAAGTTCAATCTTCTACACTCCACTCCTCTCCAATCCACTGTATTCCACTCCTTCCCATTCGCCTCCATTCCAGTTGACTCCATTCCATTCTATTCCATTCCATTCCATTCCATTCCATTCCATTCCATAACACTCCATTCCACTCCCTTTCTTCTTACTCCTTTCCACTCCACTACACTCCACTGCATTTTTTCCATTCCATTCTATTCTTTTCCACTAGAATCCACTGCCCTCCATTCCACTTCATTCCATTCCATTAAAATTCACTCTTCTCCACTCCAATCCTCTCCACTCCACTGCATTCCACTCCTTCCCTTTTGCCTTCATACCAGTCCACTCCATTCCATTGCATTCCACTCCATTCCATGCCACACCATTCCATTCCATTCCTCTCCAATCCACTCCCTTCCTTTCTTCTCCATTCCACTCCACTGCACCCACAGTGCACTTTTTTCCATTCCCTTCCATTCCATTCCAATCCATACCATTCCATTCCTTTCCATTCCCCTCCATTCCTCTAAACTCCACTCTCTTCCTTTCTTCTCCATTCCACTCCACTGCACTCCACTGCACTTTTTTCCATTCCATTCCATTCCATTCCAATCCATTCCATTCCATTCCATTCCATTCCATTCCATTCCATTCCACTCCTTTCCACTGCATTCCGTTCTTTTTGCCCAGAATCCACTCCACTCCACTCCAATACATTCCATTCCATTTCATTCAAATCCAATCTTCTCCACTCCACTCTTCTCCACTCCACTGAATTCCATTACTTTCCTTTCAGCTCCATTCCAGTTCACTCCATTTCATTCCATTAAATTCCATTTTATTTCTTTCCAGTCCATTACACTCTACTGCACTCCCTTCCTTTCTTCTCCATTGCACTCCACTGCACTTTTTTCCATTCCATTCCATTCCATTCCATTCCATTCCATTCCATTCCATTCCATTCCATTCCCTCCCATTCTTTTCCACTAGATTCCTCTCCACTTCACTCCAATCAATTCCATTCCATTCCACTCCATTCTACTCCACTCCACTCCCTTCCTTTCTTCTCAGTTCCACTCCACTGCATGCACCTGCACTTTTTTCAATTCCATTCCATTGTTGTCTTTTCCATTCCATTCTTTTCAACTGGAATCCACTCCACTCCACTCCAATCCATTCCTTTCCAGTCCTTTCAATTCAAATCCACTCTTCTCCAATCCACTCCACTCCACTCCACTGCAATCCATTCGTTCTCATTCGCCTCCATTCCAAACCACTCCATTCTATTCAATTCCATTCCATTGCATTCCATTCCATTCCATTCCATTCCATTCCATTCCATTCCATTCCATGCCATTCCATTCCACTCAATTCTACTCCACTCCACTCCCTTCCTTTCTTCTCCATTCCAGTCCACTGCACTCCACTGCACTTTTTTCATTCCATTACATTCCTTTCCATCCATTGCATTCCATTCCCATCTGTTCCAATACATTCCATTCCGTTCCATTCCATTCCCTTTTATTACATTCCATTCCACTCAACGCATCTCCACTCCAGTCCACTGCATTTGATTCCATTCTATTCTATTCCATTCCAATCCATTCCTCATGAATCCACTCTATTCCCCTCCATTCCTCTCCCCTCCACTCCACATCATTCCATTACTTCCCACTCCACTCCACTCCACTCCTCTCCATTCCATTCAATTAAAATACACTGCATTACACTCCACTCCACTCCATTCCATTCCTTTCCATTCCTTTTAATTCAGTTCCATTGTGTTCCATTGCATTCCATTACTTTTCATTCCATTTCATTCTACTCCAATCCACTCCACCTCAATCCTCTGCATTCTATTACATTCGATTCCATTCAATTCCATTCGATTCCACTCCATTCCACTCCACTCCACTCCCTTGCTTTCTTCTACATTCCACTCCACTACACTTTTTTCCATTCCATTCCATTGCATTCCATTCCATTCCATTATTTTCCACTTTAATCCACTCCACTCCTCTCCAATCCATTCCATTCCGTTCAATTCAATTCAAATCCACTCTTCTCCACTCCACTCCTCTCCACTCCACTGCATTCCATTCCTTCCCATTCGCCTCTATTCCAGTCCACTCCATTCTCTTTCATTCCATTCCATTCCATTCCACTCCATTGCACTCCATTCCACTCACTTCCATTCTTCTCCATTCCACTCCACTAAACTCCACTGCACTTTTCTCCATACCCTTCCATGCCATTCCATTCGATTCCACTTTATTCCCTTCTTTTCCACTAGAATCCACTAAACTCCATTCCAACCCATTCCATTCCATACCTTTCAATTCAACTCCACTGTTCTCCACTCCACTCCTTTCCACTCATATGCGTTCCATTCCTATCCGTTCCCCTACATTCCAATCCATTCCATTCCATTCCAATCCATTTCATTCTATTCCACTCCATTCCATTCCATTCCATTCCTTTCCATTCCATTCCACTCCACTTCACTGCCTTCCTTTCTTCTCCATTCAGTTCCACTACACTCCACTGCCCTTTTTTCCATTCCATTCCATTCCATTCCATTCCATTCCATTCTTTTCTACTAGAATCCACTCCATTACACTCTAATTCATTCCATTCCATTCAATTCAAGTGCATTCTAATCCACTCCACTTCTATCCATTCCACTGTATTCCATTCCTTCCCATTCTCCTCCATTCCAGTCAACTCCATTCCATTCCATTCCAATCCATTGTATTCCGTTCCGTTCAATTCCATTCCATTCCATTCAATTCCATTCCATTCCATTCCATGCTATTCCATTCCATTCCACTCCACTTTATAACACTCCATTCCACTACCTTCCTTTCTTCTGCCCTCCACTCCACTCCACTCCACTGAAATTTTTTCCATTTCATTCCATTCTATTCCGTTCCGTTCTATACTGTTTCATTCCATTCCATTCCATTCCACTCCACTCCATTCCATTCCATTCCATTCCATTCCATTCCATTCCATTCCATTGAAATTCATTCTTCTCCACTCCGGTCCTCTCCATGCCACTGCATTCCATTCGTTCCCATTCGCCTCCATTCCTGGCCACTCCTTTCCATTCCATTCCATTCCTTTCCATTCCATGCTATTCCATTCCATTCCACTCCACTTCATAACACTCCATTCCACTACCTTCCTTTCTTCTGCCCTCCACTCCACTACACTCCACTGAAATTTTTTCCATTTCATTCCATTCTATTCCGTTCCATTCCATACTGTTTCATTCCATTCCATTCCATTCCACTCCACTCCACTCCATTCCATTCCATTCCATTCCATTCCATTCCATTGAAATTCATTCTTCTCCACTCCAGTCCTCTCCACGCCACTGCATTCCATTCGTTCCCATTCGCCTCCATTCCTGGTGACTCCTTTCCATTCCATTCCTTTCCATTCTATTCCATTGCATTCCCTTCCGTTCCTTTCTATTCTGTCCCATTCCTTTCCATTCCATTCTATTCTCTTCCATTCCATTCCATTCCTTTCCATTCCATTCCATTGCACTCCATTCCACTCCACTCCACTCCCTTACTTTCTTCTCCATTCCACTCCTTGCACTCCACTGCAGTTTTTTCCTTTCCATTCCATTCCAATGCATTCCATTCCATTCCATTCCATTCCATTCCATTCCATTCCAATTCCTTCCTTTCCATTCCATTCCAATCCATTCCATTCCGTTAGATTCCATTGCATTCCATTCCATTCCGTTACTTTCCGTTCCATTCCATTCCATTCAATTCCATTCTTTTCCATTAGAGTCCACTCCACTACACTCCAATCCATTCCATTCCATTCCTTTCAATTCAAATACACTCTTCTCCACTGCACTCCTCTCCACTCCACTGCATTCCATTCCTTCCTATTCGCCTTCATTTGAGTCCACTCCTTTCTATTCCATTCCATTCCATTCCTTTCCATTCCACTCCACTCCTCTCCACTCCACTAACTTCCTTTCTTCTCCTTTCCATTATACTGCACTCTGCTGCACTTTTTTCCAATCCATTCTGTTCGATTCCAGTCCATTCCATCCCATTCTATTCCATTCCGTTCTCCTCCACGCAACTCCACTCAAAAGCACTGCATTCCATTTCATTCCATTCCATTCCATTCCATTCCATTCCATTCCATTCAACTGAATCCACTCTACTGCCCTCCATTCCACTCCAATTTATTCCACTCCATTGCATTTCTTCACTTTCTGCTCCACTGCCCTCCACCGCTCTCTATTCCATTCATTTAGAATACTCTACACCCAAATTCACTCCATTCCATTCCTTTTCATTCGGTTCCATTGCATTGCATTCCATTCCATTACTTTCCATTAAATTCCATTCTCTTCCAATCCACTACACTCCAATCCACTGCATTCCATTCCATTCCATTCCATTGCATTCCATTCCACTGAATTCAAATCCACTCTTCTCCACACCACTCCTCTCTACTCCACTGCATTCCATTCCTTCCCTTTCGCCTCCATTCCAGTCCACTACATTCCATTACAATCCATTCCATTCCATTCCATTCCATTCCATTCCACTCCATTACACTCAACTCCACTCCCTTCCTTTCTTCTCCATTCCACTCCCCTGCACTCCACTGCACTTTTTCCCATTCCATTCCATTCCTTTCCTTTCAATTGCATTCCATTCCATTCCATCCATACCATTCCATTGCATTCCATTCCATACCATTCCATTGCATTCCATTCCATTCCTTCCCATTCCCTTCTTTTCCACTAGAATCTACTCCACTGTTCTCGAGTCCATTCCATTCCATTCCCTTCAGTTCAAATCCTCTGTTCTCTGCACTCTTTTCCAAACTCTTCATTGCCTACTTTCTCATTTGTCTCCATTCCATTCCATTCCATTCCATTCCCATCAGTGGCACTCCACCTCACTCCCCTCAGTGGCACTCCACTCCACTCCCTTCATTTCTTCTCCATTCCACTCCAACTGCACTCCACTGCACTTTTTTCCATTCCATTCCATTCCATTCCATTCCATTCCATTCCATTCCATTCCTTTCCATTCCATTCCATTCCATTCCACTCCACTCAACTCGATTCCAATCCATTGCATTCCATTCCATTCCATTCTATTCCATTCCAGTCCATTCCACCTGATTCCACTCTACTACCCTCCACTCCACTCCACCCCATTCCATTACTTCCCATTCCACTCCACTCCACTCCACTACTCTCTTCTCCATACCATTTAATTCCAATACAGTGCACTCCACTCCACTCCACTCCACTGCAATCAATTCCATTGGATTCCATTCCATTCAATTGAAATCCACTGTTCTCCATTCCACTTCTCTCCACTCCACTGTATTTCATTCCTTACCATTTGCCTCCATTCCAGTGCCCTACATTCCATTCCACTCCTTTCCATTCCATTCCACTTCATTCCAGTCCACTCCACTCCCTTCCTTTTTTCTCCATTCAACTACACTACAGTCCACTGAAAATTTTTCCATTCCATTCCGTTCCTTTCCTTTCCATTCCATTCCATTCCCTTCTTTTCCACTAGAATACACTCCACTACACTCCAATCCATTCCATTCTATTCCATTCAATTCAAATGCACTCTACTCCACTCCTCTCCTATCCACTGTATTCCATTCCTTCCCATTCGCTTCCATTCCAGTCAACTCCATTTCATTCCATACCAATCCATTGTATTCCATTCCGTTCAATTCCATTCCATTCCATTCCATTCCATTCCACTCCACTCTATAACACTCCATTCCACTCGCTTCCTTTCTTCTGCATTTTACTCCACTACACTCCACTGCACATTTTTCCATTCCATTCCGTTTTGTACCTTTCCATTTCATTCCTTTCCATTCCATTCCAATCCATTCTTTTCCACTGGAATCCACTTCTCTACACTCCACCTCATTCCATTCCATTTCACTCTTCTCCTCACCACTCTCCTCCACTCCACTGCATTCCATTCGTTCCCATTCGCCTCCATTCCAGTCCACTCCATTCCATTCCATTTCATTCCATTCCATTCCACACCATTCTACTCCACTCCACTCCCTTCCTTTTTACTGCAGTCCACCCCACTGGTGTCCACTGCACTTTTTTCCATTCCATTGCATTGCATTCCATTCCTTTGCCTTCCATTCTATTCCATTCCATCTGATTCCATTCCATTCCATTCTATTCCATTCCATTCCATTCATTTCTTTTCATTCCATTCCCTTCTTTCCCACTTGAATATACTGCATTCCACTCCAATCCATTCCATTCCATTCCATTCCATTCAAATCCACTCTTCTCCACTACACTTCTCTCCAATCTCTGCATTCCATTCTTTCCCATTTGCCTCAATTCCATTCAATTCAATTCCATTACATTCCTTTCCATTCCATTCCATTCAATTCAACTCCATTGCACTCCTCCCCTCTGCCTTCCTTTCTTCTCCATTCCACTCCACTGCACTTTTTTTCCATTCCATTCCATTCCATTTCATTCCATTCCATTCCACTCCACGCAACTCCATTCCAATCCACTGCATTCCATTCCATTCCTTCTATTCCGTTCCAATCCATTCCACCTGAATCCACTCTACTACCCTCCACTCCACTCCACTCCACTCCACTCCACTCCTCTCCACTCCACTCTATTCCATTCCTTCCCATTCCGCTCCACTCCACTACCCTCCTCTCCATAAAATTCAATTCCAATACACTGCACTCCACTCCACTCGACTCCATTCCATTTCGTTTCATTGCATTCCATTCCACTCAATTCAAATCCAGTCCTCTCTACTCAACTCCTCTCCACTCCACTGTATTCAATTCGTTCCCATTCGCCTCCATTCCACTCGGCTCCATTCCACTAGATTCCATTCCATTCCATTCCATTCCATTTCACTCCATTCCACTCTACTCCACTCCCTTCCTTTCTTCTCCATTCAACTCCACTGCACTCCACTCCACTTTTTTCCATTCCATTCCATTCCATTCCATTCCATTCCATTCCATTCCATTCAATTGAAATCCACTCTTCTACACTCCACTCCTCTCCACCCCACTTTATTCCATTCCTCCCCATTTGCCTCCATTGCTGTGCACTCCATGTAATTCCGTTCCCTTCCATTCCACTCCATTCCACTCCACTCAATTCCATTCCTTTTTTCTCCATTCAAATCCACTAAACTCCGCTGCAATTTTTTCCATTCCATTCCATTCCATTCCATTCCATTCCATTCCATTCCTTTCCATTCCGTTCCACTCCATTCCCTTCCATTCCTCTCCATTCCATTCCATTCCATTCCATTCTTTTCTACTAGAATCCTCTCCACTAGACTCAAGTACATTCTATTCCATTGAATTCAAGTGCACTCTTCTCCACTCCACCTCTTTCCAATCCACTGTATTCCATTCCTTCCCATTCGCCTCCTTTCCAGTCAACTCTATTCCATTCTATTCCGTTGCATTCCATTCCATTTCATTCCATTCCATTCCATTCCATTGCATTCCATTCCCTTCCATTCCACTCCATAACACTCCATTCAACTCCCTTTCTTTCTTCTCCTTTACACTCCACTACACTCCACTGCACATTTTTCCATTCCTTTCCATTCTGTCCAATTCCATTCCGATGCATTCCTTTCCATTCCATTCCATTGCATTCCATTCCATTCTTTTCCACTAGAATCCTCTGCACTTCTCTCCACTTCATTCCATTCCATTAAAATTCACTCTTCTCCACTCCAATCCTCTCCACTCCACTGCATTCCATTCCTTCCCATTCGCCTCCATTCCAGTCCACTTCATTCCATTCCAATCTATTCCATTCCATTCCATTCCATTCCATTCCATTCCACTCCATTCCACTCCACTCCACTAGCTTCCTTCTCTATTCCACTCCACTGCAATCCACTGCAATTTTTTTCCATTCCATTCCATTCCATTCCATTCCATTCCACTCCACTCCACTACATTCCTTTATTCTCCATTCAACTCCACTACACTCTGCTGCCCTTTTTTCCATTCTGTTCCATTCCATTCCATTCTATTCCGTTATTTTCTACTAGAATCCACTCCACTACACTTGAATCCATTCCATTCCAATCAATTCAAGTGCATTCTTCTCCACTCCACTTCTTTCCAATCCAGTGTATTCCATTCCTTCCCATTCGCCTCCATTCCAGTGAACTCCATTCCATTCTATTTCATTGCATTCCATTCCATTCCATTCCATTCCATTCCATTCCAATCCATTCCAATCCATAACACTCCATTCCACTCTCTTTCTTTCTTTTCCTTTCCACTCCACTACTCTCCACTGCAATTTTTTCCATTCCTTTCAATTCCATTCCATTCCATTCTGTTCCGTTCCATTCCATTCCATTCCATTGCATTCCATTCCATTCTTTCCCACTAGAATACACTGCACTCGTCTCCACTTCATTCTATTCCATTCCATTCCATCAAATTCACTCTTCTGCCCCCAATCCTCTCCATTCCACTGCATTCCATTTTTTCCCATTTGCCTCCATTCCACTCCACTCCATTCCATTCCTTTCTATTCCATTCCATTCCATTCCACTCCATTCCACTCCACTCCACTAGCTTCTTTTCTTCTCTTTTCCAATCCACTGCAATCCACTGCAATTTTTTCCATTCCATTTCATTCAATTCCAGTCAATTCCATTTCATTCCTTTCCATTCCATTCCATTGCATTGCATTCCTTTCCAAACCATTCCAATCCATACGATTCCAAACCATTCAATTCCATTCCATTCCATTCTTTTCCAACAGTATCCACTCCGCTCCACTCAAATCCATTCGATTTTATTCCATTCCATTCAAATCCACCCCTCTCCACTCCACTCCTCTCCACTCCATGGCATTCCATTCCTTTCCATTCTCCTCCATTCGAGTCCAATCCATACCATTCCATTCCATACCATTCCAGCAAATTCCATTCCACTCCACTGCATAACACTCCATTCCACTCTCTTTGTTTTCCTTCCCACTCCACTACTCTCCACTGCAATTTTTCTATTCCTTTCCATTCCATTCCATTGTGTTCCGTTCCATTCCGTTCCATTCCAATGCATTCCATTCCATTCTTTTCCACTAGAATACACTGCACTCGTCTACACTTTGTTCCATTCCATTCCATCAAATTCACTCTTCTGCACTCCAATCCTCTCCATTCCACTGCATTCCATTTTTTCCCATTCGCCTCCATTCCACTCCACTCCATTCCATTCCTTTCTATTCCATTCCATTCCATTCCATTCCATTCCATTCCATTCCATTCCATTGCATTCCATTCCACTCCATTCTACTAGCTTCTTTTCTTCTCTATTCCACTCCACTGCAATCCAGTGCAATTTTTTCCATTCCATTCCATTCAGTTCTAGTCCATTCCATTTCATTCCTTTCCATTCCATTCCATTGCATTCCATTCCTTTCCAAACCATTCCAATCCATACGATTCCAAACCATTCAATTCCATTCCTTTCTTTTCCAGTAGTATCCACTCCACTCCACTCAAATCCATTCCATTCCATTCCATTCCATTCCATTCAAATCCACCCCTCTCCACTCCACTCCTCTCCACTCCATTGCATTCCATTCCTTTCCATTCTCCTCCATTCGACTCCAATCCATACCATTCCATTCCATACCATTCCATAAAATTCCATTCCACTCCACTCCATTCCACTCCACTCCATTCCATTGCTTTCTTCTCCATTCAATTCCACTACACTCCACTGCCTTTTTTTCCATTCCATTCCATTCCATTCCGTTCCATTCCATTCCATTCTTTTCTACTAGAATCCACTCCACTACACTCTAATCTATTCCATTCCATTCAATTCAACTGCATTCTTCTCCACTCCACTTCTTTCCAATCCACTGTATTCCATTCCTTCCCATTCGCCTCCATTCCTGTCAACTTCATTCCATTCAATTCCATTCCATTCCATTCCATTCCATTCAATTACATTCCACTCCATAACACTCCATTCAATTCCCTTTCTTTCTTCTTCTTTCTACTCCCCTACACTCCACTGCACTTTTTTCCATTCCTTTCCCTTCCATTCCATTCCATTCTGTTCTGTTCCTTTCAGTTCCTTTCCATTGCATTCCATTCCATTCTTTTCCACTAGAGTCCAATGCACTCCTCTCCACTTTATTCCATTCCATTCCATCAAATTCACTCTTCTCCAATCCAATCCTCTCCACTGCACTGCATTCCGTTTTTTCCCATTCCCCTCCATTCCATTGCACTCCATTCCATTCCATTCCATTCCATTTCATTCCATTCCATTCCATCAAATTCACTCTTCTCCAATCCAATCCTCTCCACTGCACTGCATTCCATTTTTTCCCATTCCCCTCCATTCCATTGCATTCCATTCCATTCCATTCCATTCCATTCCATTCCATTTCATTCCATTTCATTCCATTCCATTCCATCAAATTCACTCTTCTCCAATCCAATCCTCTCCACTGCACTGCATTCCATTTTTTCGCATTCCCCTCCATTCCATTGCACTCCATTCCATTCCATTCCATTTCATTCCATTCCACTCCACTCGACTAGCTTCCTTTCTTCTCTATTCCACTCCACTTCAATCCACTGCAATTTTTTCCATTCCATTCCATTCCATTCCATTCCATTCCATTCCATTCCATTCCATTCCTTTGCATTCCATTCCATTCCATTCCAATCCAATCCGTTCTATTCCATTCCATTCATTTCCAATCAATTCCATTCCATTCTCTTCCACTAGAATCCACTCCACTCCACTCCAATCCATTATATTACATTACATTCCATTCATTAAAAATCCACTTTTCTCCACTCCACTACACTGCATTCCATTCCTTCCCTTTTGCCGCCATTCCAGGACACTCCATTGCATTCCAATCCATTCCATTCCTAACCATTGCATTCCACTCCTTTCCCCTCCTCTTCTCTCCCTTCCTTTCTTCTCCATTCTACTCCACTGCACGTCACAGCACTTTTACCACTCCATTCCATTCCATTCCACTCCGCTGCATTCCACTATGCTCCACTCCCTTCCTTTCTTCTCCATTCCACTCCACTGCACCCAACCGCACTTTTTTCCCATTCCATTCCATTCCATTCCATTCCATTCCATTCCATTCCATTCCATTGCATTCCATTCCATTCCGTTCCAATCTGTTTCACTCAGTTCCACTGCACTCCACTCCTTTCCTTTCTTCTCCATTCCACTCCACTGCACCCAACCGCACTTATTTCCATTCCATTCCATTCCATTCCATTCCATTCCATTCCATTCCATTCCATTCTTTTACACTAGAATCCACTCCAGTCCAATCCATTCCTTTACATTCCATTCCATTCAATTCAAATCTACTCTTCTCCACTCCACTGTTCTCCAGTCCACTGCATTCCATTCCCTCCCATTCGCCTCCATTCCCGTCTACTATATTCCATTCCATTCCATTCCATTCCATTCCATTCCATTCCATTCCATTCCATGCCATGCCATTCCAGTCTAATTCACTCCCTTCCTTTCTTCTCCATTCCACTCTGCACTCCACTGCACTTTTTTCCTTTCTATTCTATTCCATTCCATTCCAATCATTCCATTCCATTTCTTTCCACTCCATTCCTTTCCATTCCATCCCTCTGCCACGCAACTCCACTGCAATCCACAGCACTCCATTCCATTAGATTCCATTCCATTCCACCTTCATCCAATCTAATTCACTCCATTCCACTCCATTCCATTCCATTCCTTCCCATTGAACTCCCATCCGCAACACTCCTCTCCATTCCATATATTTCCACTACACTCTACTCCAATCCATTCCATTCCTTTCTATTCCATTCCTTTTAATTCCATTCCATTGTATTGCATTCAATTCCATTCCATTGTATTGCATTCAATTCCATTGCATTCCATTCTACTCCAATCCACTCCACTACATTCCACTGCATTTCATTCCATTCCATCCCATTCCATTGCATTCCATTCCATTGAATTCTAATTCACTCTTCTCCACTCCACTCCTGTCCACTCCACTGCATTCCATTCCTTCCCACTCTCCTCCCTTGCATTCCACTACATTCCATTCCATTCCATTCCATTCCATTCCATTCCATTCCATTCCATTCCATTGCATTCCATTCCATTCCATTCTTTCCACTAGAATCCACTCCACTCCACTCCATTCCATTCCATTCCATTCAACTCTGCTCTTCTCCACTCCACTGTTCTCAATTCCAATGCATTCCATTCCTTCCCATATGCCTCCATTCCAATCCACTCCTGTCCATTCCATTCCGTTCCATTCCACTCCATTCCACTCCACTCAACTCCTTTCCTTTCTTCTTCATTACACTCCACTACATTCCACTGAACTTTTTTCCTTTCTTTCCATTCCATTCCATTCCAATCCGTTCAAATCCACTCTTCTCCACTCCATTCCTCTCCACTCCAATGCATTCCATTCCTTTCACTCGCCTCCATTCCAGTACACTCCATTTCATTCCATTCCATTCCATTCAATTCCATTCTATTCCAATCCATTCATTTCCATTCCATTCCACTCCACTCCACTCCACTACCTTCGTTTCTTTTGCATTCCGGTCCACTGCACTCCACTGCACTTTTTTCCATTCCATTCCATTCCATTCCATTCCATTCCTTCCCATTCCATTCCATTCCATTTCATTCCATTCCGTTCCATTGAATTCAAATCCACTCTTCTCCACACCACTCCTCTCCACTCCACTGCATTCCATTCCTTCCCATTCGTCTCCATTCCAGTCTAATCCTTTCCATTACAATCCATTCCATTCCATTCCATTCCTTTCCCTCCACTCCACTCCTCCCGCACTCCGTTCCTTTATTCTCCATTCCACTCCAATGCACTCCAAGCACTTTTTTCCATTCCACTACATTCCCTTCCATTCAATTCAATTATATTCCATTCCTATCCATTCCACCCCAGTCCTCTCCCTTCCTTTCTTCTCCATTCCACTCAACTGCACTCCACTGCAGTTCTTTCCTTTCTGTTCCATTACATTCCCTTGTTTTCCACTAGAATATACCCCAATCCCTCCAATCCTTTCCATTCCATTACCTTCAATTCAAATCCACTCTTCTCCTCTACACTCCTTTCCTAAACCTGCATTCTATTCTTTCCCATTCGACTCCATTCAAGTCCATTCCATTGCATTTCACTCCATTGCACTCTACCCCAATCCCTTCATTTCTTCTCCATTCCAATCTACTGCACTGTACTGCCCTTTTTTCCATTGCTTTCCATTCCATTCCGTTCCATTCCAGTCCAGTCCATGCAACTCCATTGCAATCCACTGCATTCCATTCCATTCCATTCTATCCCATTCCCATCAATTCCACCTCATTCCACTCTACTACCCTCCACTCCACTCCACTCAACTCAACCCATTCCATTCCTTCCCATTCCAATCCAATCAACTACAATCCTCTCCATACCATCAATTCCAATACACTGCACTCCACTCCACTCCATTCCATTCCATTTCATTCCATTCCATTCAATTGAAATCCACTTTTCTCCACTCCACTCCTCTCCACTCCACTGTATTCCATTGCTTACCATTCGCCTCCATTCCAGTGCACTACATTCCATTCCATTACTTTCCAATCAATTCCACTCTATTCCACTCCACTCCACTACCTTCCTTTCTTCTCCCTTCAACTCCGCTACACTGCACTGCACTTTTTTCCATTCCATTCCATTCCATCCCATTCCATTCCATTCCTTTCCATTCCATTCCATTCTTTTCCAATAGAATCCACTCCACTACACTCCAATCTCCTCCATTCCATTTCACTCAATTCAAATGCACTCTACTCCACTCCACTCCTCTCCAACCCACTATATTCCATTACTTCCCATTCACATCCCGTCCAGTTTATTCCATTCCATTCCATTCCATTCCACTCCATAACACTGCATTCCACTCCCTTCCTTTCTTCTCCATTCCACTACACTACACTCCACTGCACATTTTTCCATTCCATTCGATTCCATTCACTTCCCTTCCCTTCCCTTCCATTCTGTTCCATTCCGTTCCATTTCATTCTATTCAATTCCACTCTTTTCCACTAGAATTCACTCCATTCCACTCCGATTCCTTCCATTCCATTCCATTCCATGCAAATTCACTCTTCTCCGCTCCTCTCCTCTCCAATCCACTGCATTCCATTCCTTCCCATTCTCCTCCTTTCCAGTGCACTACATTGTTATCCATTCCATTCCATTCCACGCCATTCTACTCCACTCCACTCCCTTCCTTTCTTCTCCATTCAACTCCACTACACACCACTGGACTTTTTTCCATTTTTTCCATTCCATTCCATTCCATTCCGTTCCATTCCAATCCATAAAATTCCATTCCATTCCATTCATTTCCACTAGAATCCACTCCACTCCACTCCAATCCACTCCAATCCATTCCATTCCATTCAATACAAATCCACTCTTCTCTACTAAACTGCTCTGCACTCCACTGCATTCCGTTCCTTCCGTTTTGCCTCCATTCCAGTCCACTCCATACCAATCCAATCCATTCCGTTCCATTCCATTCCAGTCCATTCCATTCCATTCCATTCCATTCGAATCCACTCCACTCCACTCCCTTCCTTTCTTCTCCATTCCACTCCACTGCACTCCAATGCAGTTTTTCCATTCCATTCCATTCCATTGCATTCCATTCCATTCCATGCGATTCCATTCCATTCCACTCCATTCCATTCCCTTCTTTTCCCCTAGAATCTACTCCACTCCCGTCCAATCCTTTCCATTCCATTCCATTCAATTCAAATCCACTCTTCTCTGCTACACTCCTCTCCAATATCTGCATTCCATTCTTTCCCATTTGCCTCCATTCCACTCCATTCCATTCCACTCCATTGTAATCCACCCTTCTCCCTTCCTTTCTTCTCCATTCCACTACATTACACTCCACAGCACTTTTTTCCATTCCATTCCATTCCATTCCATTCCATTCCATTCCATTCCATTCCTTTCCATTCCATTCCATTCCACTCCATTGCAATCCACCCTTCTCCCTTCCTTTCTTCTCCATTCCACTACATTACACTCCACTGCACTTTTTCCATTCCATTCCATTTCTTTCCTTTCCATTCCATTACATTTCACTCCACGCAACTGCGTTCCAATCCACTGCATTCCATTCCATTCCATTCTATTCCATTCCAATCTATTCCACCTGAATCCACTCTACTATTCTCCACTCCTCTACACTCCACTCCACTCCACTCCATTCCACTCCACTACACTCCTGTCCATACCATTCAATTCCAATACACTGCACTCCACTCCACTCCATTCCATTCCATTGCATTCCATTCCATTCAATTGAAATACACTTTTATCCACTCCACTCCTCTCCACTCCACTGTATTCCATTGCTTACCATTCACCTCCATTCCAGTGCACTACATTCCATTCCATTCCTTTCCATTCAATTCCACTCTATTCCACTCCACTCCACTATCTCTGTTTCTTCTCCCTTCAACTCCACTACATTGCACTGCACTTTTTCCATTCCATTCCCTTCCATTAAATTCCATTCCATTCCTTTCAATTCCATTCCATTCCATTCTTTCCCACTAGAATCCACTCCAATACACCCCAATCCATTCCATTCCATTTCACTCAATTCAAATGCACTCTACTCCACTCCTCTCCAATCCACTGCATTCCATTCCTTCCCTTTCACCTCCCTTCCAGTTTACTCCATTCCATTCCATTCCATTCCACTCCATAACACTCCCTTCCACTCCCTTCCTTTCTTCTCCATTCCACTAAACTCCACTTCACTGCACATTTTTCCATTCCATTCCGTTGCATACCATTCCATTCCATTCCCTTCCCTTCCATTCCGTTCTGTTCCATTCCGTTCTATTCAATTCCATTCTTTTCCACTAGAATTCACTCCACTCCACTCCGCTTCATTCCATTTCATTCCATTCCATACAAATTCACTCTTCTCCCCTCCACTCCTCTCCAATCCAATGCATTGCATTTGCTTCCAATTCGCCTCCTTTCCAGTGTACTACATAGTATTCCATTGCATTCCATTCCACGCCATTCTACTCCACTCCACCCCCTTCATTTCTTCTCCATTCAACTCCACTACACACCATTGCAATTTTCCATTCCATTCCAATCCATAACATTCCATTCCATTCATTTCCTCTAGAATCCACTCCACTCCACTCCAATCCATTCCATTCCATACAAATCCACTCTTCTCCACTCCACTCCTCTGCACTCCACTGCATTCCATTCCTTCCATTTTGCCTCCATTCCAGTCCACTCCATTCCAATCCCATCCATTCCATTCCATTCCATTCCATTCCATTCCATTCCATTCCATTCCACTCCATTCCATTCCATTCCATTCCACTCCATTCCACTCCACTCCCCTCCCTTCCTTTCTTCTCCATTCCACTCCACTTCACTCTACTCCACTTTTTTCCATTCCATTCCATTCCATGTGATTCCTTTCCATTCCATTCCATTCCATTCTATTCTTTTCCCCTAGAATCCACTCCACTCCACTCCATTCCATTCCATTCCATTCCATTCTATTCCATTCCATTCCACTCTTCTCCACTACACTCCTCTCCATTCTCTGCATTCCATTCTTTCCCATTCGCCTCCATTCTATCCATTCCATTCCATACCATTCTACTCCATTGCAATCCACGCCTCTCCTTTCCTTTCTTCTCCATTCCACTACACTGCACTCCACTGCACTTTTTTCCATTCCATTCCATTCCGTTCCATTCCATTCCATTCCATTCCATTCCATTCCATTCCATTCCATTCCACTCCACACAACTCCATTCCAATCCACTGCATTCCATTCCATTCTATTCCATTCCAATCCATTCCAGCTGAATCCACTCTACTGTCCTCCACTCCTCTACACTCCACTCCATTCCATTCCACTCCATTCCATTCCTTCCCATTCTGCTCCACTCCACTCCACTCCTATCCATACAATTCATTTCCAATACACTGCACTCCACTCCCCTCCATCACATTCCGTTTCATTTCATTGCATCCTTTCCATTCATTCAAATCCACTCTTCTCCACTCCACTCCTCTCCACTCCACTGCATTCCACTCCTTCCTATTCACCTCCATTCCGGTTGACTCCATTCCATTCCATTCCATTACGTTACATTACATTACATTACATTACATTCCACACCACTCTTCTCCATTCCTTTCTTCTCCATTCCATTCCACTACACACCACTTCACTGTTTTTCATTAATTCCATTCTATTCCATTCCATTCCATTCCATTCGACTCTTCTGCACTCCACTTCTCTCCACACCACTGCATTCCATTCCTTCCCATTTGCTCCATTCCTGTCCACTCTATTCTATTCCATTCCATTCCATTCCATTCCATTCCATTCCATTCTATTCCATTCCATTCCAATCCATTCCATTCCATACCATTCCCTTCCACTCCATTCCACTCAACTCCACTACACTCCTTTCCTTTCTTCTCCATCCTTATCCACTGCACTCCACTGCACTTTTTTCCATTCCATTCCATTCCTTTCCATTCCATTCCATTCCGTTCCATTGCATTCCATTCCATTACTTTCCATTATTTTCCACTTGAATCCACTCCACTCCACTCAAATGGATTCATTTCTATTAAACGTAATTCAAGTCCACTGTTTTGCACTACACGCATCTCCAAACCACTGCATTCTATTCCTTCACCTTCGACTTCATTGCAATCCACTCCATTCCATTCCAGTCCGTTTCATTACATTACATACCATTCCACTACATTCCACTCCACACCACTCCCTTCCATTCTTCTCCATTCTTCTCCACTGCACTCCATTGCACTTTTTTATATTCTGTTCCTTTCATTTCAATTCCATTCCCTTCCATTCCATTCCATTCAAATCCAATCTTATCCACTCCACTCCTCTCCACTCCACTGCTTTCCATAACTTCCCATTGGCCTCCAATCCAGTCCACTCCATTGCATTCCATTCCATTCCATTCCATTTCATACCATTCCATTATATTCTATGCAATTCCACACCATTCCATTCCACTCCACTCCCTTCCTTTCTTCTCCATTCCACTACACTACACTCCAATGCAATTTTTTCATTCCATTCCGTTCTGTTCCTTTCCATTCCATTCCGTTCTGTTCCTTTCCATTCCATTCCATTCTTTTCCAATGAAATCCACTCGACTCAACTCCAATCCATTCCATTCAATTAAAATCCACTCTTATCCACTCCACTCGTCTCCACTCCACTCCATTGCATTCCATTCTTTCCCATTCACCTCCATTCCAATCCACTACATTCCATTCCATTCCACTCCATTCCATTCAACTCCACGCAACTCCAATCCAATCCACTGCGTTCCATTCTATTCCATTCCAATCCATTCCAAATGATTCCACTCTATGACTTTCCTCTCCACTCCACTCCATTTCTTGCCATTCCACTCCACTCTTCTACACTCCTCTCCATACCATTCAATTCCAATACACTGCACTCCACTCCTCTCCTTTCCATTCCATTGCATTCTGTTCCATTCAATTGAAATCCCCTTTTCTCCACTCCACTCCTCTCCACTCCACTGTATTCCACTACTTACCATTCGCCTCCATTCCAGTGCAGTACATTCCATTCCATTTTTTCCATTCAATTCCACTGTATTCCACTCCACTCCACTCCGTTCCTTTCTTCTCCATTCAACTCCACCTCACTCCACTGCACTTTTTTCCATTCCATTCAATTGCATGCCATTCCATTCCATTCCTATACATTCCATTCCATGCCATTCCATTCCATTCCATTCCATTCCATTCTTTTCCACTAGAATCCACTCCACTACGCTCCAATCCATTCCATTCCATTTCACTCAATTCAAATGCCCTCTAATCCACTTCACTCCTCTCCAATCCACTGTATTCCATTCCTTCCCATTCACCTCCCTTCCAGTTTACTCCATTCCATTCCATAACACTCCATTCCACTGCCTTCCTTTCTTCTCCATTCCACTACACTGCACTCCACTGCTCTTTTTTCTGTTCCATTCCATTCCATTCCATTCCATACCATTCCATTCCAATCCATTCATTTCCAATAGAATCCACTCCACTCCAATCCGTTTCATTCCATTCCATTCAATACAAATCCATTGTTTTCCACTCGAATCCTCTGCACTCCACTGCATTCCATTCCTTCGGTTTTGCCTCCATTCCAGTCCACTCCATACCAATCCAATCCATTCTATTCCTTTCTATTCCATTCGATTCCATTCCACTTCATTCCACTCCACTCCACCCCCTCCTTTCTTCCCCATTCCACTCCACTGCACTCTACTTCACTTTTTTCCATTCCGTTCTATTCCGTGTCTTTGCATTCCATTCCATTCTATTCCATGCGATTCCATTCCATTCCATTCCCTTCTTTTCCATTGGAATCTACTCCACTCCACTCCAATCCATTCCATTCCATTCAAATCCACTCTTATCCACTACGCTCCTTTCCAATCTCTGCATTCCATTATTTCCCATTCACCTCCATTCCAGTCCATTCCATTCCATTCCATTCCACTCCAATGCAATCCACCCCTCTCCCTTTCCTTTCTTCTCCATTCCACTACACTGCCCTCCACTGCGCTTTTTTGCATTCCATTCCATTCCATTCCTTTCCATTCCATTCTACTCCACGCATCTCCATTCCAATCCACTGCATTCCATTCCATTCCATTCTATTCCCTTCCAACCCATTCCACCTGAATCCACTCTACTACCCTCCACTCCCCTACACTCCACTCCACTCCACTCCACTCCAGTCCACTCTATTCCATTCCATTCCATACCATTAAATTCCACTCCATTCCACTCAACTCCACTCCCTTCCTTTCTTCTCCGTGCCTATCCACTTCACTCCACTGCCCTTTATTCCATTCCATTCCATTCCATTGCATTCCATTCCATTGCTTTCCATTCCATTCCAATCTACTCCAATGCACTCCACTTCAATCCACTGCATTCCATTCCATTCCATCCCATTGCATTGCGTTCCATTCACTGAATTCAATTCCACTCTTCTCCTCTCCAAACCTCTCCACTCCACTGCACTTCATTCCTTCCGATTCACCTCCATTCCAGTCGACGCCTTTCCATTCCATTCCATTCAAATCCACTCTTATCCACTCCACTCCCTCCACTCCAGTGCAATCCATACCCTCCCATTCGCCTCCATTCCAGTCCAATCCATTCCATTCCATTCCATAACTATCCATTCCATTGCATTCCACTCTTTTCCACTCCACTCCACTCCTTTCCTTTCTTCTCCATTCCACTCCACTCCACCCCTCTGCACTTTTTTCTATTGCATGCGATTCCATTCCTTTCCTCTCCATTCCATTATTTTCCACTAGAATCCACTCCATTTCACTCCAATCCATTCCATTCCATTCCATTCAAATCCACACTTCTCCTCTCCACTCCTCTGCACTCCACTGCATTCCATTTCTTCCCAATCGACTCCATTCCAGTCCACTCTATTCCTTTCCATTCCTTTCCATTCCATTCCATTGTACTCTATTCCATTCGATTTCATTCCATTCCATTCTTTTCCCTTAGAGTAAACACCACTCCACTCCAATCCATTCCATTCCATTCCATTCCCATGAATTGATATCCATTCTTCTCCACTCCTCTGCACTCCACTGCATTCCATTCCTTCTCATTTGCCTACATTCCAGTCCACTCCATTCCATTCCATTCCACTCCATTCATTTCCTTTCCACTCCATTCCACTGCATCCACTCAGTTCCTTTCTTCTCCATTCCACTCTACTGCACTCTTTGTACATTTTTCCATTCCATTTTATTCTCTTCCATTCAATTGCATTCCATTCCATTGCATTCCATTCCAATCCATTCCAATCCATTGTATTGTTTTCCACTAGAATCCACTCCATTCCACTCCAATCCATTCCATTCTATTTAATTAAATTGAAATCAACTATTCTCCACTACATTCCTCTTCACTCCACTGCATTCCAATCCTTCCCATTCACTTCTACTCCTGTCTGCTCCATTCCGTTCCATCCCATTCCGTACCTTTCCATTCCATTCCATTCCACTCTTTTCCACTCCACTCCACTCCCATCCTTGATTCTCCATTCCACTCCACTGCACTTCACTGCACTTTTGTGAATTCCATTCCATTCCAAACCATTCCATTGCATTCTATCCCATTCCTTTCCATTCAGTTACTTTCCATTTCATTCCATTCCATTCCAATCCATTCCATCCCCCTCCATGCAACTTCACTCCAATCCACTGCATTCCATTCCATTCCATTGTATTGCATTCCATTCCATTACTTTCAATTCCATTCTACTCCAATCCACTCCACTTCAATCCACTGCATTCCATTCTATTCCATTCCATTCCATTGCATTAAATTCTCTTCAATTCTAATCCATTCTTCTCCACTCCACTCCTCTCCACTGCACTGCATTCCATTCCTTCCCATTCGCCTTCATTCCACTCTAATCCTTTCCATTGCATTCCATTCCAGTGCATTCCACTCCACTCCACTCCGTTCCCTTCTTCTCCATTCCACTACACTACACTACACTTTTTTCCACTCCATTCCATTCAATTCCACTCCATTCCAATTCTTTCCATTCTATTCCATTCCATTCCATTCCATTCCATTCTTTTCCACTAGAATCCACTCCACTCCACTCCAATCCTTTCCATTCCATTCAATTCTAATCCTCTCTTCTCCACTCCACTCCTCTCCACTGCATTCCATTCCTTCCTATTCACCTCCATTGCTGTCCACTACATTCAATTAAATTCCACTCCATTCCATTCCAGTCCATTCCACTACATTTCCTTCCACTCCATTCCAATCCACTCCATTCCACTCTATTCCACTGCATGCCATTCCCTTCCTTTCTTCTCCATTCCACTCCATTGCACTCCACTGCACTTTTCTCCATTCAACTCCTTTCCATTCGAATGCATTCCATTCCATTCCATTCTAATCCATTCCATTCCACTCCATTCCATTCCAGTCCATTCCACTCCAATCCACTACCTTCCTTTCTTCTCCATTCCACTCCACTAGTCACCAATGCAATTTTTCCCTTCCATTCCTTTCCATTCCATTCCAGTACATTCCATTCTATTCCACTAGAATCCCCTCCAATCCACTCCAATCCATTCCATTCCATTCCATTCCATTCCGTTGAATTAAAATCCACTCTTTTCCACTCCATTCCTCTCCACTCCTCTGCATTCCATTCCTTCTCATTCGCCTCCATTCCATGCCAATCCATTCCATTCTCTTCCTTTCCTTTCCACTCCATTTCATTCACACCATTCTACTCCACTCCATTCCCTTCCTTTCTTCTCCATTCCAGTCCACTTCACTCCACTGCATTTTTTCCTTTCCATTCCATTCCATTCATTTCCATTTCATTGCATTCCATTCCATTCATTTCCTTTCCATTCCATTGCATTCCATTCCATTCCATGCCATTACATTCCATTCAATTTCATTCCATTCCATTCTGTTCCATTGCATTCCATTCTTTTCAACTAGAATCCACCCCATTCCACTCTAATCCGTTGCATTCCAATCCATTCCTTTCAAATCCAATCTTCTCCACTCCACTCCTCTCTACTCCACTGCATTCCATTCTTTCCCATTCGGCAACAGTCCACTCCATTCCACTCCATTCCACTCCATTCCATTCCGTTCCATTCCATTCCAATCCATTCCTTTGCATTCCATTGCATTCCATTACATTCTGATCCATTCTGTTCCATTCCATTCCGTTCCATATCATTCCAATCGATTCCATTTCATTCCGCTCCACACAACTGCACTCCAATCCACTGCTTTCCCTTCCATTATATTCTATTCCATTAGACTGGAATCCACTCTACTCCCCTCCATTCCACTCCAATCCACTTCAATCCATTCCATTCCTTCCCATTCCACTACACTTCACTACCCTCCTCTCCATTCCATTCATATACCCTTCACTCCACTCCACTGCATTCAATTGCATTTCATAAATTTTCATTCCATTCCATTGTTTTCCATTCCTTTCCATTGCTTTCCATTCCATTCCATTCTTCTGCAATACACTACACTCCAATCCACTGTAATCCATTCCATTCCATTCCATTGCATTCCATTCCATTTAATTCAAATCCACTCTTCTCCACTCCACTACTCTCCAGGCCACGGCAAACAATTCTTCCCATTCAACTCAATTCCTCTCTACTCCATGATATTCCATTCTATGAATTTCCATTCCATTCCATTCCATTCCATTCCATTCCATTCCATTCCATTCCATTCGGTTTAACACCACTCCACTGCCTTCCTTTCTATTCCATTGCACTCCATTACACTCCACTGTATTTTTTTCATCGTATTCCATTCCATTCCATTCCATTACATTCCATTCCATTGCATTCCTGTCAATTCCATTCTACTCCATTCCATTCCATTCTTTTCCACTAGAATCCACTCCACTCCACTGCACAGAATAGAAAGAAGTTTCACAGAATGCTTCAGTGCAGTTTTTATGGGAAGATATTTCGTTTTTCACCTTAGGCTTCAATATTCGCAAAATGTACAATTGAAGATTCTACAAAAAGTGTGTTTCAATGCATCTCAATCAAAAGAAAGGCTGAACTCTGTTAAATGAATGCGCAGATCAGAAATATGTTCCACAGAATGCTTCTGTGTAGTTTTTATGGGAAGATATTCCGTTTTTCACAGTAGGCCTCAATGTTCTCCAAATGTCCACTTGCAGATTCTACAAAAAGAGTGTTTCAAAACAGCTCAATCAAAAGAAATGTTCAACTCTGTTAGATGAATGCATAGATCTGAAATAAGTTTCAGAGAATGCTTCTGTGTAGTTTTTACTTGAAGATATTTCATTTTTCACCAAAGGCCTCAATGCTCTACAAATGTCCACTTGCAGATTCTACAAAAAGAGTGTTTCAAAACTGCTCAATCTAAACAAAAGTTAAACTCTGTGAGATGAATGCACTGAATAGAAAGAAGTCTCACAGAATGCTTTAGTGTAGTTTTTATGGGAAGATATTTTGTTTTTCTCCATAGGCCACAATGTTCTCCAAATGTCCGTTTGCAGATTCTACAAAAAGTGTCTTTCAAAACAGCTCAATCACAAGAAAGTTTCAACTCTGTAAAATGAATGCACAGAACAGAGAAAAATTTCACAGAATCCTTCTGTGTAGTTTTTATGGGAAGATGTTTCGTTTTTCACTATAGGCCTAAATGTTTTCCAAATGTCCACTTGCAGATACTACAAAAAGAGTTTTTCAAAACAGATCCAACAAAAGACATGTTCAACTCTGTAAGAAGAACACAACGACTGGAAAAAAGTTTCACAGAATGCTTCTCTGTAGTTTACACTTGAAGATATTCCTTTTTCCACGATAGGTCTCAAAGCGCTCCAAGTGTCCACTTGCAGTTTATACAGAAAGAGTGTTTCAAAACAGCTCAATCAAAAGAAAGGTTCAAGTCAGTGAGATGAATTCACAGAAAAGAAAGTTGTTTCACAGAATGGTTCTGTATAGTTTTTATCAGAAGATATTTCTTTTTTCACCATAGGCCTCAATGTTCTGCAAATGTCCCCTTGCAGATTCTACAAAAAGAGTGTCACAAAACAGGTCAATCAAAAGAAAGGTTCAGCTCTCCTAGATGAATGCACACATCAGAAGTTAGTTTCACAGAATGATTCCATGTAGTTTTTATTTGAAGATATTCCTTTTTCCATGATAGGCCTCAAAGCGCTCCAAATGTCCAGTTGCATATTGTACAAAAAGAGTGTTTCAAAACTGCTCAATCAAAAGAAAAGTTTTACTCTGTGAGGTGAACGCGTGGAATAGAAAGGAGTTTCACAGAACGCTTCTATGTAGTTTTTATTGAAAGATATTTTGTTTTTCACCGTATGCCTCAATGTTCTCAAAATATCCACTTCCATATTGTACAAAAAGTATGTTTCAAAACAGATCAATCAAAAGAAAGTTTCCACTCTGTAAGATGAATGCACGGATCAGAAAGTAGTTTCACAGAATGCTTCTGGGTAGTTTTTATATGAAGGTATTCCTTTTTCCACTATAGGCCTGAAAGTGCTCCAAATTTCCAGATGCAGATTCTACAAAAAGAGTGTTTCAAAACAGCTCAATCAAAAGAAATATTCAACACTGTTAGATTAGAGCACAGGTGAAAAAGAAGTTTCACAGAATGCTTCTGTGTAGTTTTTATTTGAAGATATTCCTTTTTCCACGATAGGCCTCATAGCGCTCAAAATGTCCACCTGCAGATTCTGCAAAAAGAGAGTTTCCAAACTGCTCAATCAAAAGAAAGGTTCAACTCCGTTAGATGAATGCACAGAACAGAGTAAATTTTCACAGAATGCTGCTGTGTAGTTTTTAAGGGAAGATATTTCGTTTTTCACTATGGACCTCAATGTTCTCCAAAGGTCCACCTGCAGATTCTACAAAAAGTGTGTTTCAAAACAGATCAATCAAAAGAAATGTTCAACAATGTTGGATGAATGCACAGATCAGAAATGAGTTTCACAGAATGCTTCTGTGTAGATTTTATTTGAAGATATTCCTTTTTCCACAATAGGCCACAAAGCACTGCAAATGTCCACTAGCAGATTCTTCAAAAAGAGTGTTTCAAAACTACTAAATCAAAAGAAAAGTTCTTCTCTGTGACGTGAATGCACGGAATAGAACTAATTTCACAGAATTCTTCTGTGTAGTTTTTAATGGGGAGATATTTCGTTTTTCACCATAGGCCACAGTGTTCTCCATGTGTCCACTTGCAGATTCTACAAAAAGAGTATTTCAAAACTGCTCAATCAAAATAAATGTTCAATTCTCTTAGATGAATGCACAGATCAGAAAGAAGTTTCACAGAATGCTTCTGTGTAGATTTTACTGAAAGATATTTCATTTTACACCGTATGCCTCAATATTCTCCAAATATCCCATTGCAGATTCTACAAAAAGAGTGTTTCAAACGAGCTCAAACAAAAGAAAGGTTCAACTCAGTGAGATGAATGCACAAATCAAAAGGTAGTTTCACAGAATGCTTCTGTGTAGTTTTCATTTCAAGATATAACTTTTTGCACAATAGGCCTCAAAGCGCTCCAAATATCCAATTGTAGATTATACAAAAACAGTGTTTCAAAACTGCTCAGTCTAAAGAAAGGTTCCACTTTGTGAGATGAATGAAGAGAATAGAAAGAAGTTTCACAGAATGCTTCTTTGTAGTTTTTATTGGAAGATAGTTTGTTTTTCACCGTAGGCCTCAACGTTCCCCAAATGTCCGTTTTGAGACTCTACTAATAGAGTGTTTCAAAACTGCTCAATCAAAACTAAGGTTAAACTCTATTAGTTGAATGCACTGATCAGAAAGAAGTTTCACAGAATAATTCTATGTAGTTTTAAGGGGATGATATTTCATTCTACACAATGTACCTCAATATTCTCCAAATATCCCCTTGCAGATTCTACAAAAAGAGTGTTTCAAAAGTGCTCAATCATAAGAAATGTTCAACTCGGTGAGATGAACGCACAGATCAGAAAGTATTTTCACAGAATGCTTCTGTGTAGTTTTTATTTGAAGATATATCTTTTCCCACGATAGGCCTCAAAGTGCTCCAAATGTCCACATGCAGATTCTACAAAAAGAGTGCTTAAAAGTTTCTCAATCAAAGGAAAGGTTCTACTTTGTGAGATGAATGAACCGAATAGAAAGAAGTTTCACAGAATGCTTCTATGAAGTTTTTATGGGAAGATATTTCGTTTTTCACCGTGGTCCTAAATGTTTTCCAAATGTCCATTTGCAGATTCTGCAAATTGATTGATTCAAAACTGCTCAATGAAAAGTAAGGTTCAAATCTGTTAGTTCAATGCACAGATCAGAAAGAAGTTTCATAGAATGCTTCTGTGTAGTTTTAAGGGGAAGACATTTCATTTTACACCGTGTGCCTCAATGTTCTCCAAATATCCCCTTGCAGATTCTGCAAAAAGAGTGTTTCAAAACTGCTCGATCAAAAGAAAGGTTCAACTCTGTGAGATGAATGCACAGATCAGAAAGTAGTTTCACAGAATGCTTCTGTGTAGCTTTTATGGGAAGATATACCTTTTTTCCCCGATAGGCCTCAATGTCCTCCAAATGCCAACTTGCAGATCCTATAAAAAGAGTGTTGCAAAACTGCTCAATCAAAATTAAGGTTCAACTCATTTAGTTGAATGCACAGATCAGAAAGTAGTTTCACAGAATGCTTCTGTGTAGTTTTAAGGTGAAGATATTTCGTTTTACACAATATGCCTCAATATTCTCCAAATATCCCCTTTCAGATTCTACAAAAGAAGTGTTTCAAAACAGCTCAATCAAAAGAAAGGTTCAACTCAGTGAGATGAATGCACAGATCAGAAAGTAGTTTCACAGAATGCTTCTCTTTGGTTTTTATATGAAGATATACCTTTCTCCACGATAGGCCTCCAAGCACTCCAAATGTTCACTTGAACATTCTACAAAAAGAGTGTCTCAAAACTGCTCAGTCAAAAGAAAGGTACTACTTTGTAAGATGAATGAGAATAATAGAAAGAAGTTTCACAGAATGCTTCTCTGTAGTGTTTATGTGATGATATTTTGTTTTTCACCATAGGCCTCAATGTTCTCCAAATGTCCACTTGCAGATTCTACAAATAGAGTGGTTCAAAGCTGCTCAATCAAAAGTAAGGTTCAACTCTGTTAGTTGAATGCACAGATCAGGAAGAAGTTGCACAGAATGCTTCTGTGTAGTTTTTATTTGAAGATATTCCTTTTTCCACGATAGGTCTCAAAGTGCTCGAAATGTGCACTTGCAGTTTATACAGAGAGTGTTTCAAAACTACCCAATCAAAAGAAAGGTTCAACACTGTGAGATGAATGCAGAGAATAGAAAGCAATTTCACAGAAGTATTCTGTGTAGTTTTTACTTGAAGATATTTCATTTTTCATCATAGGCCTCAAAGATCATCAAATGTCCACTTGCAGATTCTACAAAAAGAGTGTTTCAAAACTATTCAATCAAAAGAAATGTTCTACTCTGTTAGATGAATGCACAGATCAGAAAGTAGTTTCACAGAATACTTCTGTGTAGTTTTAAGGGGAAGATATTTCGTTTTACACCGTGTGCCTCAATAATCTCCAAATATCCCCTTGCAGATTCTACAAAAAGAGGGTTTGAAAGGAGCTCAATCAAAAGAAAGGTTCACCTCAGTGGCATGAATGCACAGATCAGAAAGTAGTTTCACAGAATGCTTCTGTGTAGTTTTTATTTGAAGATATATCTTTTTCCATGATATGAGCAAAGTGCTCCAAATGTCCATTTGTAGATTCTACAAATAGAGTGTTTCAAAACTGCTCAATCAAAAGTAAGGTTAAACTCTGTTAGTTGAATGCACAGATCAGAAAGAAGTTTCACAGAATGCTTCTGTGTAGTTTTTAGGGGAAGATATTTCATTTTTCACCATAGGCCTCAATGTTCTCAAAATGTCCCCTTGCAGATTCTACAAAAAGAGTGTTTCATAACTGCTCAATAAAAAGAAAGGTTCAACTCAGTGAGATGAATGCGCAGAAAAGAGAGTAGTTTCACAGAATGCTTCTGTGTAGTTTTTATTTGAAGATATACATTTTTCCACGATAGGCCTCAAAGCGCTCGAAATGTCCAACTGCATATTCTACAAAAAGAGTGTTCCAAAGCTGCTCAGTCAAAAGAAAGGTTCTACTTTGTGAGATGAATGAACAGAATAGAAAGAAGTTTCACAGAATTCTTCTGTGTGGTTTTTATGGGAAGATATTTCGTTTTTCACCATAGGCCTCAATGTTCTGCAAATGACCACTCACAGATTCCACAAATAGCATGTTTCAAAGCTGCTCAATTGAAAGTAAGGTTCAACTCTCTTAGTTGAATGCACAAGTCAAAAAGAAGTTTCACAGAATGCTTCCGTGTAGTTTTTAGGGGAAGATATTTCGTTTTTCACCATAAGCCTCAATGTCCGCAAAATGTCCACTTGTAGATTCTACAGAAAGAGTGTTTCAAAACCGCTCAATCAAAAGTAATGTTCAACTCTGTTAGTTGAATGCACAGATCAGAAAGAAGTTTCACGGAATGCTTCTGTGTAGTTTTTATTTGAAGATATTCCTTTTTCCACCATAGGCCTCAAAGTGCTCCAAATTTCCACTTGCAGCTTATACAGAAAGCGTATTTCAAAACTACCGAATCAAAAGAAAGGTTCAACACTGTGAGATGAATGCTGTGAATAGAAGCAAATTTCACAGAAGTATTCCGTGTAGTTTCTACTTGAAGATATTTCATTTCTCAGCATAGGCCTTAAAGATCTCCAACTGTCCACTTGCGGATTCTACAAAAAGAGTGTTTCAAAACTGCTCAATCAAAAGAAAGGTTCTACTCTGTTAGATGAATTCACAGATCAGAACGTAGTTTCTGCACAGAATGCTTCTGTGCAGTTTTAAGGGGAAGAAATTTCGTTTTACACCGTATGCCTCAATATTCTCCAAATATCCCCTTGCAGATTCTACAAAAAGGGTGTTTCAAAAGTACTCAATCAAAAGAAAGTTTCAACTCAGTGAGATGAATGCACAGATCAGAAAGTAGATTCACAGAATGCTTCTGTGTAGTTTTTATTTGAAGATATACCTTTTTCCATGATAGGCCTCAAAGCACTCCAAGTGTCCACTTGCAGATTCTACAAAGAGAGTGTTTCAAAGCTGCTCAGTAAAAACAAAGTTTGTACTGTGTGAGAAGAATGAACAGAATAGAAAGACGTTTCACAGAATGCTTCTGTGTAGTTTTTATGGGAAGATATTTTGTTTTTCACCATAGGCCATAATGTTCTCCAAATGTCCACTTGCAGATTCTACAAATAGAGTGTTTCAAAACTGCTAAATCAAAACTAAGGATGAACTCTGTTAGTTGAATGCACAGATCAGAAAGAAGTTTCAGAGAATGCTTCTGTGTAGTTTTTATGATAAGATATTTCTTTTTTCACCGTAGGACTCCATGTTCTCCAAATTTCCACTTGCAGATTCAACAAAAAGAGTGTTTCAAAGCTGCTCAATTGAAAGTAAGGTTCCACTCTGTTAGTTGAATGCACAGATCAGAAAGAAGTTTCACAGAATGCTTCTGTGTAGATTTTATTTGAAGATATTCCTTTTTCCATGAAAGGGCTCAAAGCGCTCCAAATGTCCAGTGGCAGTTTATACAGAAAGAGTGTTTCAAAACTACCCAATCCAAAGAAAGGTTCAACACTGTGAGTTGAATGTAGAAAATGGAAAGAAATTTCAGAGAAGTATTTTTTGTAATTTTTAGTTGAAGGTATTTCATGTTTCACCATAGGCCTCAAAGATCTCCAATTGTCCTATTGCAGATTCTACAAAAAGTGTGTTTCAAAACTGCTAAATCAAAAGAAAGGTTCTACTCTGTTAGTTAAATGCACAGATAAGTAAGTACTTTCACAGAATGCTTCTGTGTAGTTTAAAGGGAAGATATTTCATTTTACACCGTATTCCTCAATATTCTCCAAATATCCCCTTGCAGATTCTACAAAAAGAGTGTTTCAAAACTGCTCAGACAAAAGAAAGGTTTTACTTGGTGAAATGAATGAACAGAATAGATAGAAGTTTCACAGAATGCATCTGTGTAGTTTTAATGAGAAGACATTTCATTTTTCACCGCAGGCCTCAATGTTCTCGAAATGTCCACTTGCAGATTCTACAAATAGAGTGTTTCAAAACTGCACAATCAAAAGTAAGGTTCAACTCTCTCATTTGAATGCACAGATCAGAAAGAAGTTTCACAGAATGCTTAAGTTTAGTTTTTAGGGGAAGATATTTCGTTTTTTACCGTAGGCCTCAAAGTTCTCCAAATGTCCACTTTTAGATTCTACAAATAGAGTGTTTCAAAACTGCTCAATGAAAACTAATATTAAACTCTGTTAGTTGAATGCACAGATCAGAAAGAAGTTTCAGAGAATGCTTCTGTGTCGTTTTTATGGGAAGATATTTCTTTGTTCACGATAGGCCTCAATATTCTCCAAATGTCCACTTGCAGATTCTACAAAAATAGTGTTTCTAAACTGCTCAATCAAAAGTAAGGTTCAACTCTGTTAGTTGAATGCAGAGATCAGAAAGAAGTTTCACAGAATGCTTCTGTGTAGTTTTTATTTGAAGATAATCCTTTTTCCACGATAGGCCTCAAAGCGCTCCAAATACTCAATTGCAGTTTATACAGAAACAGTGCTTCAAAACTACCCAATCAAAAGAAAGGTTCAACACTGTGAGATGAATGCAAAGAATAGAAAGAAATTTCACAGGAGTATTCCATGTAGTTTTTACTTGAAGATATTGCGTTTTTCAGCATAGGCCTTAAAGATCTCCAAATGTCCACTTGCAGATTCTCCAAAAAGAGTGTTTCAAAAATGCTCAGTCAAAACAAAGGTTCTACTCTGATAGATGAATGCAAAGATGAGAAAGTAGTTTCACAGCATACTTCTGTGCAGTTTTAAGGTGAAGAAATTTCATTTTACACTGTATGCCTCAATATTCTCCAAATATGCCCTTGCACAATCTAAAAATGTGAGTTTCAAAATTGCTCAATCAAAAGAAAGGTTCAACTCAGTGAGATGAATGCACAGATCAGAAAGAAGATTCACATAATGCTTCTGTGTAGTTTTTATTTGAAGATAAACATTTTTCCATGATAGGCCTCAAAGCGCTACAAATGTCCACTTGCAGTTTCTACAAAAAGAGTTTTTCAAAACTGCTCAGTAAAAAGAAAGGATCTACTTTCTGAGATTAATGAACAGAATAGAAATAAGTTTCACAGAATGCTTCTGTGTAGTTTTTATTTGAATATATTCCATTTTCCACTATAGGCCCCTTAGCACTCCGAATGTCCACTTGCAGTTTCTACAAAAAGAGTTTTTCAGAACTCCTCAATCAAAAGTAAGATTCAACTCTGTTAGTTGAATGCACAGATCAGAAATAAGTTTCACAGAATGCTTCCGTGTAGTTTTTATTTGATGATATTCCTTTTTCCACTAAAGGCCTCTAAGCGGTCTGAATGTCCACTTGCAGTTTCTACAGAAAGAGTGTTTCAGAACTCCTCAATCAAAAGTAAGGTTCAACTCTGTTAGTTGAAGGCACAGATCAGAAAGTAGTTTCACAGAATGCTTCTGTGTAGTTTTAATTTGAAGATATTTCTTTTTCCACTATAGACCGCTTAGCATTTGGAACGTCTATTTCCAGTTTCTACAGAAAGAGTCTTTCAGAAATCCTAAATTAAAAGGAAAGTTCAACTCTGTTAATTGAAGGAACGGATCTGAAAGACGTTTCAAAGAACGCTTCTGTGTTGTTTTTATTTGAAGATATACCTTTTTCCAGTATAGGACCCTTAGCGCTCCGAATGTCTACTTGCAGTTTCTACAGAAAGAGTGTTTCAGAGCTCCTCAATTAAAAGTAAGGTTCAACTCTGTTAATTGAATGCACAGATCGGAAAGAAGTTTCACAGAATGCTTCTGTGTAGTTTTTATTTGTTGATATTCCTTTTTCCACTATAGGCCCCTTAGCTCTCTGAATGTCCACTTGCAGTCTCTACAGAAAGATTGTTTCAGAACTCCTCAATCAAAAGTAAGATTAAACTCTGTTAGTTGAACGTACAGACCAGAAAGAAGTTGTACAGAATGCTTTCGTGCAGATTTTATATGAAGATATTCCTTTTTCCCTTATAGGACCCGTAGCGCTACGAATGTCCACTTGCAGTTTCTACTGAAAGAGTGTTTCAGAAGTCCTCAATCAAAAGTAATTTTCAACTCTCTTAGTTGAATGTACAGATCAGAAACAAGTCTCACAGAATGCTTCTGTATACTTTTTATTTGAAGATATTCCTTTTTCCACTATAGGCCCCTTAGCACACCGAATATCCACTTGCAGTTTCTCCAGAAAGAGTGTTTCAGAACTCCTCATTCAAAAGTAAGGTTCAAACGTGTTGGTTGAATGCACATATCAGAAAGAAGTTTCACAGAATGCTTCTGTGTACTTTTTATTTGATGATATTATTTTTTCCACTATAAGCTAATTAGCACTCCAAATGTCCACTTGCAGTTTCTATAGAAAGTGTTTCAGAACTGCTCAATCAAAAGTAATGTTCAACTCTGCTAGTTGATTGGACAGATCAGAAAGAAGTTTCACAGAATGCTTCTGTGTAGTTGTTTTTTAATATATTCCTTTTTTCACTATACGCCCCTTAGTGCTCCAGAAGTCCACTTGCAGTTTCCACAGAAAGAGTGTTTCAGAACTCCTCAATCAAAAGCAAGGTTCAACTCTGTTAGTTGAATGCACAGATCAGAATGAAGTTTCACAGAATGCTTCTGTGTAGTTCTTATTTGAAGATATTCCTTTTTCCACTATCGGCCCATTAGCCCTCCAAATGTCCACTTGCAGTTTCGACAGTAATAGTGTTTCAGAACTCCTCAATCAAAGTAAGGTTCAAATATCTTAGTTGAATGCACAGATCAGAAAGAAGTTTCACAGAATGCTTCTGTGTAGTTTTCATTTGAAGATATTCTTTTTTCCACTGTAGGCCACTTAGCGCTCTGAATGTCCACTTGCAGTTTCTACAGAGAGAGTGTTTCAGAACTCCTCAATCAAAGGTAAGGTTCAATACTGTTAGTTGAATGTACAGACCAGAAAGAAGTTGTACAGAATTATTCCATGCAGATTTTATTTGAAGATATTATTTTTTCCCCTATAGGCCCCTTAACGCCCCAAGTGTCCACTTGCAGTTTCTACAGAAAGAGTGTTCAAGTACTCCACAATCAAAAGTAAAGTTCAACTCTCTTAGTTGAATGCACAGATCAGAAAGGAGATTCACAGAATGCTTCTGTATAGTTTTTATTTGAAGATATTCCTTTTTCCACTCTAGGCCCCTTTGCACTGCGAATGTCCACTTGCAGTTTCCACAGAAAGAGTGTTTCGGAACTCCTCAATCAAACGTGAGGTTCAACTCTGTTAGCTGAATGCACAGATCAGAAAGTAGTTTCACAGAACGCTTCCGTGTAGTTTTAATTTGAAGATATTCCTTCTTCCACTATTGGCCCCTTAGCGCTCTGAATGAACATTTGCAGTTTCAACGGAAAGAGTTTTTCAGAACTCCTCAATGAAAAGTAAGGTTCAAATCTGTCAGTTGAATGCACAGATCAGAAAGAAGATTCACAGAATTCTTCTGTGTAGTTTTTATTTGATGATATTCCTTTTTCCGCTCTAGGACCCTTAGCTCTCCGAATGTCCACTTGCAGTCTCTACAGAAAGAATGTTTCAGAACTCTTCAATCAAAAGTAAGGTTAAACTCTGTTAGTTGAACATACAGACCAGAAAGAAGTTGTACAGAATTCTACTGTGTAGATTTTATTTGAAGATTTTCCTTTTTCCCCTACAGGCCCCTTAGCGCTCCTAATGTCCAATTGCAGTTTCTACAGAAAGAGTGTTTCAGAACTCCTCAATCAAAAGTAAGGTTCAACTCTCTTAGTTGAATGCACAGATCGGAAAGAAGATTCACAGAATGCTTCAGTACAGTTTTTATTTGAAGATATTCCTTCTTCCACTGTGGGCCCCTTAGCGCTCCAAATGAACATTTGCAGTTTCAACGGAAAGAGTTTTTCAGAACTCCTCAATGAAAAGTAAGGTTCAAATCTGTCAGTTCAATGCACAGATCAGAAAGTGGTTTCACAGAATGCTTCTGTGTAGTTTTTATTTGAAGATATTCCTTTTTCCACTATAGGGCCCTAGTCGCTCCGAATGTCCAGTTGCAGTTTCTTCAGAAAGAGTTTTTCAGAACTCCTCAAATAAAATTAAGGTTCAACTCTGTTAATTGAATGCACAGATGAGAAAGAAGTTTCACAGAATGTTTCTGTGTAGTTTTTATTTGAAGGTATTCCTTTTTCCTCTATTTGCCCCTTAGCGCTCTGTATGTCCACTTGCAGTTTCTGCAGAAAGAGTGTTTCAGAACTCCTCAATCAAAGGTAAGGTTCATCTCTGTTAGTTGAATGCACAGATCAGAAAGAAGTTTCACAAAATGCTTCTGTGTAGTTTTTATTTGATGATATTCCTTTTTCTTCCTTAGGCCCCTTAGCGCTCCAAATGTCCCCTTGCAGTTTCTACACAAACAGTTTTTCAGAACTCCTCAATCAAAAGTAAGGTTCAACTCTCTTAGTTGAACACACAGATTGGAAAGAAGATTCACAGAATGCTTCTGTATAGTTTTTATTTGAAGATATTCCTTTTTCCACTGTAGGCCACTTAGTGCTCCGAATGTCCACTTGCAGTTTCCACAGAAAAAGTGTTTCGGAACTCCTCAATCAAAGGAAACGTTCAACTCTGTTAGTTGAATGCACAGATCGGAAAGTAGTTTCACAGAAATCTTCGGAGTAGTTTTAATTTGAAGATATACCTTCTTCCACTATTGGCCCCTTAGCGCTCCGAATGTACACTTGCAGTTTCTATGGAAAGAGTGTTTCAGAACTCCTCAATCAAAAGTAAGGTTCAACTCTGTTAGTTGAATGCGCAGATCAGAAAGAAGATTCACAGAATTCTTCTGTGTAGTTTTTATTTGAAGATATTCCTTATTCCACTCTAGGCCCGTTAGCGCTCCGAATGTCCGCTTGCAGTTTCTACAGAAAGAGTGTTTCAGAACTCCTCAATCAAAAATAAGGTTCAACTCTGTTAGTTGAATGCGCAGATCAGAAAGAAGTTTCACAGAATGCTTCTGTGTAGTTTTTATTTGCAGATAATTCTTTTTCCACTATAGGCCCCTTATCGCTCTGAATGTCCACTTGCAGTTTCTACAGAAAGAGTGTTTCAGAACTCCTGAAATAAAATTAAGTTTCAACTCTGTTAGTTGAATGCACAGAAGAGAAAGGATTTTCACAGAATGCTTCTGTGTAGTTTTAATTTGAAGATATTCCTTTTCCCACCATAGGCTTCTTAGCGCTCCGAAAGTCCAGTTGCAGTTTCTACAGAAAGAGTGTTTCAGAACTCCTCAATCAAAACTAAGGTTCAACTCTGTTAGTTGAATGCACAGATCAGAAAGGTGTTTCAAAGAATGCTTCTGTGTAGTTTATATTTGAAAATATTCCATATTCCACTATAGGACCTCTAGCGCTCTGAATGTCAAATTGCAGTTTCAGCAGAAAGAGTGTTTTGGAACTCCTCAATCAAATGTAAGTTTCAACTCCATTAGTCGAATGCACAGATCAGAAAGAAGTTTCACAGAATGCTTCTGTGTAGTTTTTATTTGAAGATATTCATTTTTCCTCTATGGGCCCCTTAGCGCTCTGAATGTCCGCTTGCAGTTTCTACAGAAAGAGTGTTTCAGAGCTCCTCAATGAAAAGTAAGGTTCATCTCTGACAGTTGAATGCACAGATCAGAAAGAAGTTTCACAGAATGCTTCTGTGTAGTTTTCAATTGATGATATTCCTGTTTCCACTATAGGCCCCTTAGCTCTCCGAATGTCCCCTGGCAGTCTCTACAGAAAGATTGTTTCAGAACTCCTCAATCAAAATAAGATTAAACTCTGTTAGATGAAAGTACAGACTAGAAAGAAGTTGTACAGCATTCTTCCCTGTTGATTTTAATTGAAGATATTACTTTTTCCCCTATACGCCTCTTAGCGCTCCTAATCTCCACTTGCAGTTTCTACAGAAAGAGTATTTCAGATCTCTTCCACCAAAAGTAAAGTTCAACTCCATCAGTTGAATGCACAGATCAGAAAGAATTTTCACAGAATGCTTCTGTGTGGTTTTTATTTGAAGATATTCCTTTTTCCACTAAAGGCCCCTAGCACTGCGAATGTCCACTTGCAGTTTCTTCAGAAAGAGTGCTTCAGAACTCCGTAATCAAAGATAATGTTCAACTCTGCTAGTTGATTTCACAGATCAGAAAGAAGTTTCACAGAAGGCTTCTGTATATTTTTTTAAATATAATCCTTTTTCCACTATGGGCCCCTTAGCGATCCGGATGTCCACTTGCAGTTTCCACAAAAAGAGTTTTTCAGAAATCCTCAATCAAAAGTAAGGTTCAGCTCTGTTAGTTGAATGTGCAGATCAGCAATAAGTTTCACAGAATGCTTCTCTGTAGTTTTTACTTGATGATATTCCTTTTTCCCCTATAGGTCCTTTAGTGCTTCGAATGTCCACTTGCAGTTTCTACAGAAAGACTGACACAGAACTCCTCAATCAAAAGTAAGGTTCAACTCTCTTAGTTGAATGCACAGATTGGAAAGAAGTTTCACAGAATGCTTCTGTATAGTTTTTATTTGAAGATATTCCTTTTTCCACTATAGGCCCCTTAGAGCTCCCAACGTCCACTTGCAGTTTCCACAGAAAAAGTGTTTCGGAACTCCTCAATCAAAAGTAACGTTCAACTCTGTTAGTTGAATGCACAGATCAGAAAGTAGTTTCACAGAACGCTTCTGTGTAGTTTTAATTTGAATATGTACCTTCTTCCACTATTGGCCCCTTAGCGCTCCGAATGTACACTTGCAGTTTCTATGGAAAGAGTGTTTCAGAACACCTCAATCAAAAGTAAGGTTCAACTCTGTTAGTTGAATGCACATATCAGAAAGAAGATTCACAGAATGCTTCTGTGTAGTTTTTATTTGAAGATATTCCTTTTTCCACTATAGGCCCCTTAGCGCTCCGAATGTCCACTTGCAGTTCCTACAGAAAGACTGTTTCAGAACTCCTCAATCAAAAATAAGGTTCAACTCTGTTAGTTGAACGCACAGATTAGAAAGAAGTTTCACGGAATGCTTCGGTGTAGTTTTTATTTGAAGATATTCCTTTTTCCACTATAGGGCCCAATGCGCTCCAAATGTCCACTTGCAGTTTATTCAGAAACAGTGTTTCGGAACTCCTCAATCAAAAGTAAGGTTCATCTCTCTTAGTTGATGGCACAGATCTGAAAGAAGTTTCACAGAATGCTTCTGTGTAGTTTTCATTTGCAGATATTGCTTTTTCCACTATGGGCCATTTAGCGCTCCGAATATCCACTTGCAGTTACTACAGAAAGAGTGTTTCAGAACTCTCAATCAAAAGTAACGTTCAACTCTTTTGGTTGAATGCACAGATCAGAAAGAAGTTTCACAGAATGCTTCTGTGACGTTTATAATTGAAGATATTCCTTTTTCCACTATTGGCCACTTAGTGCTCTCAATCTCCACTTGCAGTTTCTACAGAAAGAGTGTTTCAGAACTCCTCAATCAAAAGTAATTTTAAACTCTGTTAGTTGAATGCAGAGATCTGAAAGAAGTTTCACAAAATGCTTCGGTGTAGTTTTTATATGATGATATTTCTTTTTCCACTATAGGCCCCTTATCACTCTGAATTTCCACTTGCAGTTTCTACAGAAAGAGTGTTTCAGAACACCTAAAATAAATTCAGTTTCAACTCTGTTAGTTGAATGCACAGAGGAGAAAGCATTTTCACAGAATGCTTCTGTGTAGTTTTTATTTGAAGATATTCCTTTGGCCACTATTGGCTTCTTAGCACTCCGAATGTCCACTTGCAGTTTCTACAGAAAGAGTGTTTCAGAACTCCTCAATCAAAAGTAAGGTTCAACACTGTTAGTTGAATGCACAGATCAGAAAGATGTTTCAAAGAATGCTTCTGTGTAGTTTATATTTGAAGGTATTCCATTTTCCACTATAGGACCTTTAGCGCTCTGAATTTCAAATTGCAGTTTCTACAGAAAGAGTGTTTGAGAACTCCTCAATCAAATGTAAGTTTCAACTCCGTTAGTCGAATGCACAGATCAGAAAGAAGTTTCACAGAATGCTTCTGTGTATTTTTATTTGAAGTTATTCCTTTTTCCTCTATGGGCCCCTTAGCACTCCGAATGTCCACTTGCAGTTTCTGCAGAAAGAGTGTTTCAGAACTCCTCAATCAAAAGTAAGGTTCATCTCTGTCAGTTGAATGCACAGATCAGAAAGAAGTTTCACAGAATGCTTCTGTGTTGTTTTTAATTGATGATATTCCTTTTTCCACTATAGGCCCCTTAGCTCTCCGAATGTCCCCTGGCAGTCTCTACAGAAAGACTGTTTCAGAACTCCTCAATCAAAATAAGGTTAAACTCTGATAGATGAACGTACAGACCAGAAAGAAGTTGTACAGAATGCTTCCGTGTTAATTTTAATTGAAGATATTCCTTTTTCCCCTATATGCCCCTTAGTGCTCCAAATGTCCACTTGCAGTTTCTACACAAAGAATATTTCACAACTCCTCAATCAAAAGTAAGGTTCAACGCTCTTACTTGAATGCCCAGATCAGAAAGGAGTTTCACAGAATGCTTCTGTATAGTTTTTATTTGAAGATATTCCTTTTTCCACTATAGGCCCCTTAGGCTCCTAATGTCCAATTGCAGTTTCTACAGAAAGAGTGATTCAAACTCCTCAATGAAAAGTGAGGTTCAAATCTGTTGGTTGAATGCGCAGATTAGAAGGAATTTTCACAGAATGCTTCTGTGCAGTTTGTATTTGAAGATATTCCTTTTTCCACTATAAGCCCCTTAGCACTCCGAGTCTTCACTTGCAGTTTCCACAGAAAGAGTGTTTCAGAACTCCTCAATCAACAGTAAGGTTCAACTCTGTTAGTTGAATGCACAGATCAGAAAAAAGTTTCATATAATGTTTCTCTGTAGTTTTTACTTGATGATATTCCTTTTTACACTATAGGCCCCTTAGCGCTCCGAATGTCCACTTGCAGTTCCCATAGAAAGATTGTTTCAGAACTCCTCAATCAACAGTAATTGTCAACTCTGTTATTTGAATGCACAGATCCGAATGAAGTTTCACAGAATTCTTCTGTGTACTTTTTATTCCAAGGTATTCCTTTTTCCACGATAGGCATTTTGGGCTCCGAATGTCCACTTGCAGTTTCTACAGAAAGAGTGTTTCAGAACTTCTCAATCAAAAGTAACGTTCAACTTTGTTAGTTGAATGCACAGATCAGAAAGTAGTTTCACAGAATGCTTCTGTGTAGTTTTTATTTGATGATATTGCTTTTCGCACTATAGGCCAATTAGCGCTGCAAATGTAAACTTGCAGTTTCTACAGAAAGAGTGTTACAGAACTCCTCAATCAAAAGTAAGGTTCAACTCTGTTAGTTGAAAGCACAGAACAGAAAGAAGTTTCACAGAATGCTTCTGTGTAGTTTTTATTTGAATATATTCCATTTTCCACTATAGGCCCCTTAGTACTCCGAATGTCCACTTGCAGTTTCTACAGAAAGAGTGTTTCAGAACTCCTCAATCAAAAGAAAGGTTCAACTCTGTTAGTTAAATGCACAGATCAGAAATATGTTTCACAGAATGCTTCTGTGTAGTTTTTATTTGAAGATATTGCTTTTTCCACTAGAGACCCCTTAGCGCTCCAAATGTCCAATTGCAGTTTCCACAGAAAGAGTGTCTCAGATCTCTTCCATCAAAAATAAGGTTCAACTCCGTCAGTTGAATGCACAGATCAGAAAGAAGTTTCACAGAATGCTTCTGTGTATTTTTTTTTGAAGATATTCCTTTTTCCACTAAGGGCCCCTTAGCACTCTGAATGTCCACTTGCAGTTTCTACAGAAAGAGTGCTTCAGAACTCCTCAATCAAAGGTAAAGTTCAACTCTGCTAGTTGCTTGCACAGATCAGAAAGAGGTTTCACAGAAGGCTTCTGTGGAGTTTTTTTTTAATATAATCCTTTTTCCACTATAGGCCCATTAGCGATCGGGATGTCCACTTGCAGTTTCTACAAAAAGAGTTTTTCAGAACTCCTCAATCACAAGTAAGTTTCAACTCTGTTAGTTGAATGCATGGATCAGAGTGAAGTTTCACAGAATGATTCTGTGTATTTTTCATTTGAGGATATTCCTTTTTCCACAATAGGCCGTTTAGCGCTCCAAATGTCCACTTGCAGTTTCCACAGAAAGAGGGTTTCAAAACTCCTCAATCAAAAGTAAGGTTCAACTGTCTTATTTGAATGCACAGATCAGAAAGAAGTTTCACAGAATGCTCCTGTGTAACTTTTACTTGAAGATATTACTTTTTCCATGAAAGACTGCATAGCGCTCCGAATTTCCACTTGCATTTTCTACAGAAAGAGTTTCAAAACTCCACAATCAAAAGTAAGTTTCAACTCTGTCAGTTAAATGCACAGATCAGAAAGAAGTTTCACAGAATGCTTCTCTGTAGTTTTTATTTGAAGACATTCCCTTTTCCACGATAGGCCTCTCAGCTCTTGAAATGTCCACTTCCAGTTTCTACAGAAAGAGTGTTTCAAAACTGCTAAATCAAAAGTAAGATTCAAATCTGTTAGCTGAATGCACATATCAGAAAGAAGTTTCACAGAATGCTTCTGTGTAAATTTTATTTAAAGATATTCCTTTTTCTACACTAGGCCTCTTAGCTTTCCAAATGTCCACTTGCAGTTTACACAGAAAGAGTGTTCCAAACTCCTCAATCGAAAGTAAGATTCAACTCTGTTAGATGAATGCACAGATAGAAGGATGTTTCACAGAATGCTTCTGTGTAGTTTTTATTTGAAGATATTCCTTTTTCCACGATAGGCTGCATAGCGCTCCAAATGTCCACTTGCATTTTGTATAGAAAGAGAGTTTCAAAACTCCTCAATCAAAAGTAAGGTTCAACTCTGTCAGTTGAATGCACAGATCAGAAGGAAGTTTCACAGAATGCTTCTCTGTAGTTTTTATTTGAAGACATTCCATTTTCCACGATAGGCCTCTTAGCTCTCCAAATGTCCACTTGCTGTTTCTACAGAAAGTGTGTTTCAAAACTCCAAAGTTAAAGGTAAGGTTCAACTCTGTCAGTTGAATGCACAGATCAGAAGGAAGTTTCACAGAATGCTTCTCTGTAGTTTTTATTTGAAGACATTCCCTTTTCCACGATAGGACTCTTAGCTCTCCAAATGTCCACTTGCTGTTTCTACAGAAAGTGTGTTTCAAAACTCCTCAATCAAAAGTAAGGTTCAACTCTGTTTGTTGAATTCACAGATCAGAGGAAGTTTCACAGAATGCTTCTGTGTAGTTTTTATTTGAAGATATTCCTTTTTCCCTGATAGGCCACATAGCCCTAAAAATGTCTACTTGCAGTTTCTATAGAAAGAGTGTTTCAAAACTCCACAATCAAAAGTAAGGTTCAACTCAGTTAGTTGAATGCACAGATCAGAAAGTAGTTTCACAGAATGCTTCTGTGTAGTTTTTACTTGAAGTTATTCCTTTTTCCACGATAGGCCACGTGGCGCTCCAAATGTCCACTTACAGTTTCTGCAGAAAGAGTGTTTAAAAACTCCTCAATAAAAAATAAGTTTCAACTCAGTTAGTTGAATGCACAGATCAGAAAGAAGTTTCACAGAATGCTTCTGTGTAGTTTTTATTTGAAGATATTCCTTTTTCCACGATAGGCCACGTAGCGCTCCAAATGTCCAATTGCGCTTTCTACAGAAGGAGTGTTTGAAAACTCCTCAATAAAAAGTACGGTTCAACTCTGTTAGTTGAATGCAGAGATCAGAAAGAAGTTTCACAGAATACCTCTATGTAGTTTTCATTTGAAGATATTCTTTTTCCCACGATTGGCCCCTTAGCACTCCAAATGTCAACTTGCAGTTTCAACAGAAAGAGTGTTTCAAAACTCCTCAATCACAAGTAAGGTTCAACTCTGTTAGTGGAATGTGGAGACCAGAAAGAAGTTTCACAGAATGCTTCTGTGTGGTTTTGATTTGAAGATATTCCTTTTTCCACGATAGGCCTCTTAGCGCTCAAAATGTCCACTGGCAGTTTCTACAGAAAGAGTGTTTCAAAACTCCTCAATCAAAAGTAAGTTTTAACTCTGTTAGTTGAATGCACAGATCAGAAAGAAGTTTCCAGAATGCTTCTGTTTGGTTTTATTTGAAGATATTCCTTTTTCCACGATAGGCCGCATATGCTCCAAATGTCCGACTGCAGTTTATACAGAAACAGTTTTTCAAAACTCCTCAATCAAAAGAAAGGTTCAATTCTGTTAGTTGAATGCACAGATCTGAAAAAAGTTTCACAGAATGCTTTTGTTTAGTTTTTATTTGAAAATATTCCTTTTTCCACGAAAGGTCTCTTAGTGCTCCAAATCTCCACCTGCAGTTTATACGGAAAGAGTGTTTCAAAACTCCTCAATCAAAAGTAAGGTTGAATTCTGTCAGTTGAATGCACAGATCAGAAACATGTTTCACAGAATGCTGCTGTGTAGTTTTTATTTGAAGATATTCCTTTTTCCGTGATATGCCACGTAAGGTTCCAAATATCCAGTTGCAGTCTCTCAGAAGGAGTGTTTCGAAACTCCTCAATTAAAAGTAGGGTTCAACTCTGCTAGTTGACTGCACAGATCAGAAAGTAGTTTCACAAAATGCTTCTGTGCAGTTTATATTTGAAGATATTCTTTTTCCACATTAGGCTGCGCAGCGCTCCAAATGTCCACTTGCTGTTTCTTCAGAGTGTCTCAAAACTCTGCAATCAAAAGTAAGTTTCAACTCTGTTAGTTTAATCCACAGATCATAAACAACTTTCTCAGAATGCTTCTGTGTAGTTTTTATTTGTAGATATTCCTTTTTCCACTATAGGCCTCTAAACGCTCCGAATGTCCCCTTGCAGTTTCTACAGAAAGAGTGTTTCAAAACTCCTCAATCAAAAGTAAGGTTCAACTTTGTTAGTTGAATGTACAGATCAGAAAGAAGTTTCACAGAATGCTTCTGTGTAGTTTTTATTTGAAGATATTCCTTTTTCCACTATAGGACCCATAGCCCTCCGAATGTCCACTTGCAGTTTCTACAGAAAGAGAGTTTCAGAACTTCTCAATCAAAAGTAAGATTCAACTCCGTTAGTTGAATGCACAGATCAGAAAGAAGTTTCGCAGAATGCTTCTGTGTAATTTTTATTTGAAGATATTACTTTTTCCACTCTAGGCCTCTTAGCACTCCGAATGTCCACTTGCATATTCTACAGAAAGACTGTTTAGAAATTCCTCGATTAAAAGTAAGGTTGAACTCTGTTAGTTGAATGCACAGATCAGGAAGAAGTTTCACAGAATGCTTCTGAGCAGTTTTTATTTGAAGATATATCTTTTTCCACGATAGGCCGTGTAGCGCACCCAATGTGCACTTGTAGTTTCTACAGAAACAGAGTTTCAAAACTCTTGAATCTAAAGTAAGCTTCAATGCTGTAATTGAATGCATTGATCAGAAAGAAGTTTCACAGAATGATTCTGTGTGGTTTTTTTTGGAGATATTCCTTTTTCCATGATAGGCCCCGTAGCGTTCCAAATGTCCACTTGCAGTTTCTACAGAAAGAGTGTTTCAAAACTTCTCAATCAAAAGAAAGTTTCAACTCTGTTAGTTGAATGCACAGACCAGAAAGAAGTTTCACAGAATGCTTCTGTGTAGTTGTTATTTGAAGATATTCCTTTTTAAATGATACGCCACATCACACTCCAAATGTCCAGTTGCAGTTTCTACAGAAAGTGTGTTTAAAAATTCCTGAATCACAGGTAATGTGCAACTCTGTTATTTGAATGCACGGATCGGAACATAGTTTCACAGAATGCTTCTGTATAGTTTTCATTTGAAGATATTCCTATTTCCACGATAGGCCGTGTAGCGCTCCAAGTGTCCACTTGCAGTTTCCACAGAAAGAGGGTTTCAAAACTCCTCAATCAAAAGTAAGTTTCAACTCTGTTAGTTGAATGCACAGATCAGAAAGAAGTTTCACAGAATGCTCCTGTGTAACTTTTACTTGAAGATATTACTTTTTGCATGAAAAGCTGCATAGCACTCCGAATTTCCACTTGCATTTTCTACGGAAAGAGAGTTTCAAAACTCCTCAATCAAAAGTAAGTTTCAACTCTGTCAGTTGAATGCACAGATTAGAAAGAAATTTCACAGAATGCTTCTCTGCAGTTTTTATTTGAAGACATTCCCTTTTCCACGGCAGGCCTCTTAGCTCTCAAAATGTGCACTTTCAGTTGCTACAGAAAGAGTGTTTCAAGACTCCTCAATCAAAAGTAGGTTCAACTCTGTCAGTTGAATGCACAGATCAGAAAGAAGTTTCACAGAATACTGCTCTGTAGTTTTTTTTGAAGATATTCCTTTTTCCGCAATAGGCCACCTTGTGCTCCAATTGTCCACTTGCTGTTTCTACAGAAGGAGTGTTTCAAAACTCCTCAATTAAAAGGATGGTTCAACCCTGTTAGTTAAATGCACAGATCAGAAAGTAGTTTCACACAATGCTTCTGTGTTGTTTTTATTTGAAGATATTCCTTTTTCCATGATAGGGAGAGCAGCGTTGCAAATGTCCAATTCCAGTTTCCACAGAAAGAGTGTTTCAAAACTCCTCAACCAAAAGTAAGATTCAACTCAGTTAGTTGAATGCACAGATCAGAAAGAAGTTACACAGAATGCTTCTGTGTATTCGTTTTTCCACGATAGGCCATGTAGCACTCCAAATGTCCACTTGCAGTTTCTATAGAAAGAGTGTTTCAAAACCCCTCAATCAAAAGTAAGGTTCAACTCTGTTTGTTGAATGCACAGATCAGAAAGTATTTTCACAGAATGCTTCTGTGTAGTTTTTATTTGAAGATATTCCTTTTTCCACGATAGGCCTCTTAGCGTTCCAAATGTCCACTTGCAGTTTATATAGAAAGAGGGTTTCAAAACTCCTCAATCAAAAGTAAGGTTCAACTCTGTTAGTTTAATGCACAGATCAGAAAGAAGTTTCACAGAATGCTTCTGTGTAGTTTTTATTTGAACATTTTCCTTTTTCCACGATAGGCCGAAGTACGCTCAAAATGTCCACTTGCAGTTTCTGCTGAAAGAGTGTTTCACAACTCCTCAATCAAAAGCAAGGTCCAACTCTGTTAGTTGAATGCACAGATCAGAAAGAAGTTTCACAGAATGCTTCTCTGTAGTTTTTATTTGAAGATATTACCGTTTCCATGATAGGCCCCTTCTCGCTCCAAAGGTACACTTGCAGTTTCTACAGAAAGAGTGTTTCTAAACTCCTAAATCAAAAGTAAGATTCAAATCTGTTAGTTGAATGCACAGATGAGAAAGAATTTTCACAGAATGCTTCTGTGTAATTTTTATTTAAAAATATTACTTTTTCCACTATAGGCCTCTTAGCGCTCCAAATGTCCACTTGCAGTTTACAGAGAAAGACTGTTTCAAAACTCTTCAATCAAAAGTAAGGGTCAACTCTGTCAGTTGAATGCACAGATCAGAAAGAAGTTTCACAGAATGATTCTGTGTAGTTTTTATTTGATGATATTCCTTTTTCCACGATATGCCATGTAGCCATCCAAATGTCAACTTGCAGTTTCTAAAGAAAGAGTGTTTCAAAATCCCTCAATCAAAAGTAAGGTTCAACTCTGTCAGTTTAATGCACAAATCAGAAAGAAGTTTCACAGAATGCTTCTGTGTAGTTTTTATTTGAAGATACTCCTTTTTCCGTGATAGGCCGTGTGGCGCTTCAAATGTACACTTGCAGTTTCTACAGAAGGAGTATTTCAAAACTCCTCAATCAAAAGTTAGGTTCAACACTGTTAGTTGAATGCACAGATCCGTAAGGAGTTTCACAGAATGCTTCTGTGTAGTTTTTATTTGAAGATATTCCTTTTTCCACGATTGGCCGCATAGCACTCCAAATGTCAACTTGCAGTTTCTGCAAAAAGAGTGTTTCAAAATTCCTCAATCAAAAGTAAATTTCAACTCTGTTAGTTGAATGCACAGAAAAGAAAGAAGTTTCACAGAATGCTTCTGTTTAGTTTAGATTTGAAGCTATTCCTTTTTCCACGTTAGGCCTCTTAGTGCTCCAAATGTCCACTTGCAGTTTCTACAGAAAGAGTGTTTCAAAACTCCTCAATCAAAAGTAAGGTTCAACTCTGCTACTTGAATGTACAGATCAGAAAGGAGTCTCGCAGAATGCTTCTGTGTAGTTTTTATTTGAAGATATTCTTTTTTCCACTATAGGCCCCATAGTGCTCCGAATTTCCGCTTGCAGTTTCTACAGAAAGAGAGTTTCAGAACTTCTCAATCAAAATTAAGGTTCAACTTTGTTAGTTGAATGCACATATCAGAAAGAACTTTCACAGAATGCCTCTGTGTAGTTTTTATTTGAAGATATTCCTTTTTAAACTATAGTCTCCTTAGCACTTTGACTGTCCATTTACAGTTTCTACAGAAAGAGAGTGTCAGAACTTCTCAATCTAAAGTAAGGTTCAACTATGTTAGTTGAATATACAGATAAGATACAAGTTTCACAGAATGATTCTGTGTAGTTTTTTTTTAAGATATTCCTTTTTCCACTTTGGGCCCCTTAGCACTCCAAATGTCGGCTTCCAGTTTCTACAGAAAGAGAGTTTCAGAGCTTCTCCATCCAAAGTAAGGTTCAACTCTGTTAGTTGAATGCACAGATCAGAAAGAAGTTTCACAGAATGATTCTGTGTAGTTTTTATTTGAAGATATTCCTTTTTCCACTGTAGGAGCCTTAGCGTTCCGAATATCCGCTTGCAGTTTCTACAGAAAGAGTGTTTCAGAACTGCTCAATCAAAAGTGAGGTTCAACTCTGCTACTTAAATGCACACATCAGAAAGAAGTTTCGCAGAATGCTTCTTTGTAGTTTTTATTTGAAGATATTCCTTTTTCCAGTATTGGACCCTTAGTGCTCCGAATGTCCACTTGCAGTTTCTACAGAAAGAGTGTTTCAAAACTGCTCAATCAAAGGTAAAATTCAACTCTGTTAGTTGAATGCACAGATCAGAAAGAAGTTTCGCAGAATGCTTCTGTGTAGTTATTATTTGAAGATATTCCTTTCTCCACTATAGGCCCCTTAACTCTCCGAATGTCGGCTTGCAGTTTCTACAGAAACAGATGTTCCGAACTTCTCAATCAAAAGTAAGGTTCAACTCTGCTAGTCGAATGCACAGATCAGAAAGAAGTTTCACAGAAGGCTTCTACGTAGTTTTTATTTGAAGATATTCCATTTTCCACAATAGGCCGCTTAGCACCCCGAATGTCCGCTTGCAGTTTCTACAGAAAGAGAGTTTCAGATCTCCTCAATCAAAAGTAAGGTTCAACTCTGTTAGTTGAATGCACAGATCAGAAAGAAGTTTCACAGAATGCTTCTGTGTAGTTTTTATTTGAAGATATTCTTTTTCCACTATAGGACCCTTAATGTTCCGAATGTCCATTTGCAGTTTCTACAAAAAGATTGTTTCAGAAGTGCTCAAAGAAAAGTAAGGTTCAACTCGGCTTGTTGAATGCACAGATGAGAAATAAGTTTCGCAGAATGCTTCTGTGTAGTTTTTGTTTATAGATATTCCTTTTTCCACAATTGACACCTTAGCGCTCTGAATGTCCACGTGCAGTTTCTACTGAAAGAGAATTTCAAAACCCCTCAATCAAAAGCACATTCAACTCTTCTAGTTGAATGCCCAGTTCAGAAAGAAGTTTTGCAGAAGTCTTCTGTGTAGTTTTTAGTTGAAGATATTACTTTTTTCAACTATAGGCCCCTTAGCATTCCGAATATCCGCTTCCAGTTTCTACAAAAAGAGCGTTTCAGAACTTCTAAATTAAAAGCAAGGTTCTAACTCTGTTAGCTGAATGCACAGATCAGAAGAAAATTTCGCAGAATGCTTCTGTGTAGTTTTTATTTGCAGATTTTCCTTTTTCCACAATAGGCCCCTTAACGCTCCGAATGTGCACTTGCAGTTTCTACTGAAAGAGTGTTTCAGAACTGCTCAATCAAAAGTAATGTTCAACTCTGCTAGTTGAATGCACAGATCAGAAAGAAGTTTCTCAGAATGATTACATGTAGTTTTTCTTTGGAGTTATTCCTTATTCCACTATAGGCCCCTTAGCGCTCCGAGTGTCCGCTTGCAGTTTCTACAGAAAGAGTGTTTCAGAACTGCTCAATAAACAGTAACTTTCAACTCTGATAGTTCAATGCACAGATCAGAAAGAAGTTTTGCAGAATGCTTCTGTGTAGTTTTTATTTGTAGATATTCCTTTTCCCACTGTAGGCCCCTTAGCGTTCCGAATGTCCGCTTGCAGTTTCTACAGAAAGAGTGTTTCAGAACTCCTCAATCAAAAGTAAGCTTCAACTCTGATAGTTCAAAGCAAAGTTTAGAAAGTAGTTTCACAGAATGCTTCTGTGTAGTTTTTATTTGAAGATATTCCTATTTCCTCTGCAGGCCCCTTAGTGCTCCGAGTGTCCGCTTGCAGTTTCTACAGAAAGAGTGTTTCAGAACTGCTCAATCAAATCTAAGTTTCCACTCTGCTAGTTAAATACACAGATCAGAAAGTAGTTTTACAGAATGCTTCTGTCTAGTTTTTATTTGAAGATATTCCTTTTCCCACAATAGGCCCCTTAGCGCTCCGAATGTCCGCTTACAGTTTCTACAAAAAGAGTGTTTCAAATCTGCTTAATGAAAGGTAAGGTTCAACTCTGCTAGTTAAATGCACTGATCTGAAAGAAATTTCTCAGAATGCTTCTGTGTAGTTTTTAATTGAAAATATTCTTTTTTCCACTATAGGCCCTTTAGCGCTCTGAATTTCCGCTTGCAGTTTCTACCGAATGAGAGTTTCAGAACTTCTCAACCAAAAGTAAGGTTCAACTCTGTTAGCTGAATGCACAGATCAGAAAGAAGTTTCGCAGAATGCTTCTGTATAGTTTTTATCTGAAGATATTCCTTTTTCCAGTATAGGCCCCTTAGCGCTCCGAATGTCCACTTGCACTTTCTACAGAAAGAGTGTTTCAGAACTGCTCAATCAAAAGTAAGGTTGAACTCTGCTAGTTGACTGCACAGATCAGAATGAAGTTTCACAGAATGCTTATGTGTAGTGTTTATTTGAAGATATTTCTTTTTCCACTATAGGCCCATTAGCGCTCCGAATGTCAGATTGCAGTTTTTACAGAAAGACAGTTTCACAACTGCTCAATCAAAATAAGGTTCAACACTGCTAGTTGAATGCACAGATCAGAAAGAACTTTCGCAGAATGCTGCTGTGTAGTTTTTAGTTGAAGATATTCCTTTTTCCACTATAGGCCCCTTGGCACTCTGATTGTCTGCTTCCAGTTGCTACAGAAACAGTGTTTCAGAACTGCTCAATCAAAAGTAAGTTTCAACTCTGCTTGTTGAATGCACAGATCAGAAAGAAGTTTTGCAGAATGCTTCTGTGTAGTTCTTATTTGAAGATATTCCTTTTTCCACTATCACCCCTTAGCGCTCCGAATATCCGCTTGCAGGTTCTACAGAAAGAGTGTTTCAAAACTCCGCAATCAAAAGTAAGGTTCAACTCTGCAAGTTGAATGCACAGATCAGAAAGAAGTTTCGCAGAATGCTTCTGTGTAGTTTTTATTTGAAGATATTCCTTTTCCATTATAGCCCCATAACGCTCTGAATGTTCGCTTGCAGTTTCTACAGAAAGACAGTTTCAGAACTTCTCAATCAAAAGAAAGTTTCAACTCTGTTAGTTTAATGCACCGATCAGAAAGAAGTTTCACAGAATGCTTCTATGTAGTTTTTATTTGAAGATATTCCTTTTTCCACTATAGGCCCCATAGTGCTCCATATGTCCTCTTGCAGTTTCTACAGAAAGAGAGTTTCAGAACTTCTCAATCAAAAGTAAGGTTCAACTCAGTTAGCTGAATGTCCAGATCAGAAAGAATTTTCGCAGTATACTTCTGTGTAGTTTTTATTTGAAGATATTCCTTTTTCCACTATAGGCCCATAGAGCTCCGAATGTCCGCTTGCAGTTTCTACAGAAAATGTGTTTCAGTACTGCTCTATCAAAGGTAAGGTTCAACTCTGCTAGTTGAATGCACAGATCCGAAAGAAGTTTCACAGGATGCTTCTGTTTAGTTTTATTTGGAGATATTCCTTTTTCCATTATAGGCCACTTATTACTCCAAAAGTCCGCTTGCCGTTTCTACAGAAGCAGTGTTTCAGAACTGCTCATTCAAAAGTAAGTTTCAACTCTGCCAGTTTGAATGCACAGATGAGAAAGAAGTTTCGCAGGAATGCTTCTGTGTAGTTTTATCTGAAGACATTTCCTTTTTCCACTATTGTCCCCTTAGCGCTGCGAATGTCCACTTGCAGTTTCTACAGAAAGAGTGTTTCAGAACTTCTCAATAAAAAGTAAGGTTCATCTCTGTTATTGGAATGCACAGATCATTAAGAACTTTCGCAGAATGCTTCTGTGTAGTTTCTATTTTAAGATATTCCTTTTTCCACTATAGGTCCCTTTGGGCTCCAAATTTCCGCTTGCAGTTTCTACAGAGAGAGAGTTTCAGATCTTCTCAATCAAAAGTAAGGTTCAACTCTGTTAGTTGAATGCACAGATCCAAAAGAATTTTCACAGAATGCTTCTGTGTAGTTTTTATTTGAAAGATATTCTTTTTTCCAATGTAGGCCCCTTAGCGCTCTGATTGTCCGCTAGCAGTTTCCAGAGAAAGAGTGGTTCAGAACTGCTCTATCAAAATTAAGGTTCAAATCTGGCAGTTGAATGCACAGAAAAGAAACAAGTTTCACCGAATGCTTCTGTGTAGTTGTTTTTATTTGAAGCCTTTTTCCACCGTAGGCCTGCTTAGCATTTCAAATGGTCTGCTTGCATTTTCCACAGAGAGAGTGTATCAGAAACTGCTCAATCAAAAGTAAGGTTCAACTCTGCTAGTTGAATGCCACAGATTAAGAAAAGAAGTTTCACAGAATGCTTCTGTGTAGTTTTTATTTGTAAGATACTTCACTTTCCCACATAGGCCCCTTAGCGCTCCGTAATATCCGCTTGCAGTTCCTCGTACAAAGAGAGTGTTTCAAAATCTCTCAATCAAAATTAAGGTTCAAATCTGCTAGTTGAATGCACAGATCCAGAAAGAAGTTTCGCAGAATACTTGTTGTGTAGTTTATTTAATTTGAACAGAGGTATATCCTTATTCCCACTATAGGCCCCCTTAGCTCTCCGAATGGTCCGCACCTTATACTGTTTCTACAGAAAGAAACAGAGATGCTTATCAGAACCTGCTCAATCAAAGGGTAAGTTTCAACTCTGCTACTTGAATGCCACAGATCAGAAAGGAAGTTTCACAGAATCCTTCTGTGTAGTTTTTTATTTGAAGATATTCCTTTTTCCACTATAGGCTGCTTAGCGCTCCGAATGTCCGCTTGCAGGTTGTACAGAAATAGTGTTCAGAACTGCTTAATCAAAAGTAAGGTTCAATTCTGCTAGTTGAATGCACAGATCAGAAAGGAGTTTCACAGAATGCTTCTGTGTAGTTTTTATTGAAGGGTATTCCTTTTCCACTATAGACCCCTTAGCCGTCGGAATCTCCACTTGCCAGTTTCTACAGAAAGAGTCTTTCAAAACTTCTCAATCAAAAGTAAGGTTCAACTCTGCTAGCTGAATGCACAGATCAGAAAGTGTTTCACAGAATGCTTCTGTGTAGTTTTCATTTGAAGATATTACTTTTTCCACTATACGCCACTTGGCGCACAGCAATGTCTGATTGCAGTTTCTACAGAAAAGTGTGTTTCAGAACTGCTCAATCAAAAGTACGTTCAACTCCGAAAGTTGACTGCACAGATCAGAGAGGAAGTTTCACAGAATTGATGCTGTGTAGTTTATTTGAAGATATTCCTTTCTCCACTATAGGCCCCTTATCACTCTGTATATCCCTCGCAGTTTCTACAGAAAGAGTGTTTCAGAACTTCTCAATCAAAAGTAAGGTTCAACTCTGTTGTTGAATGCACGGATCAGAAAGAAGTTCCTCAGAATGCTTCTGTGTAGTTTTCAGTTGATGATATTACTTTTTCCACTATATGTCCCTTAGCGCTCCGAATGTCCACTTGCAGTTTCCACTGAAAGAGTGTTTCGAAACTCCTCAGTCAAAGTAAGGTTCAACGCTGCTAGTTGCATGCACAGATCAGAGAGAAGTTTTCGCAGTATGCTTCTGCGTAGTTTTTATTTGAAGCTATTCCTTTTTCCACTATAGGCCCGTTAGCGCTTGAATATTTGCTCGCAGTCTCTAAAGAAGGAGTGTTTCAGAACTTCTCAATCAAAAGTAAGGTTCAATCTGTTAGTTGAATGCACAGATCAGAAAGAAGTTTCGCAGAATGCTTCTGTGTAGTTTTTATGTGAAGATATTTGTTTTTGCACTATTTGCCCCTTAGCGCTCAGAATGTCTGCTTGCAGTTTCTACAAAAGAGAGTTTCAGAACTTTCTCAATAAAAATTAAGTTCAACTCTGTTAGTTGAATGCACAGATCTGAAAGAAGTTTCACAGAAACTTCTGTGTGGTTTTTATTTGAAGCTATTCCTTTTTCCACTATAGGCCCCTTAGTGCTCTGAATTACTGCATGCCGTTTCTACAGAAAGAGTGTTTCCGAAACTGCTGAATCGGAAGTAGGTTCAACTCCGTTAGTTGAATGCACAGATCAGAAAGAAGTTTCGCAGAATGCTTCTGTGGAGTTATATATTGGAAGATATACTTTTTCCACTATAGGCCCCTTAGCACTCTGAATGTCCGCTTGCAGTTTTACAGAAATAGTGTTTCAGAACTGCTCCAATCCAAAGTAAGGTTCAACTCTGCTAATTCAATGCAGAGATCAGAAAGAAGTTTCGCAGAATGCTTTTGTGTAGTTTGTATTTGAAGATATCCTTTTTCCACTAAAGGCCCCTTAGCGCTCAGAATGTCTGCCTGTAGTTCTACAGAAAGAGTGTTTCAGAAACTGCTCAATCAAAAGTAAAGTTCAACTCCACTAGTTGAATTCACAGATCAGAAACAAGTTTCGCAGAATGCTTTTGTGTAGTTTTTCTTTGAAGATATCCTTTTTCCACCATAGGCCCCTTAGCGCTCCGAATTTCTGCTGCAGATTCTACAGAAGAGGGTTTCAGAACTGCTCAATCAAATGTAAGGTTCAACTCTGCTAGTTGAATGCACACAGCAGAAGTAAGTTTCACAGAATGCTTTCTCTGTAGTTTTATTTGAAATATTCCTTTTCCTACTATAGGCCCCATTAGCCATCCCGAATGTCCGCTTGCAGTTCCTACAAAAAGATTGTTTCAAAATCCTTAATCCAAAGTAAGCGTTCAACTCTGCTAGTTAAATGCATATGATAATGCAAAAAAGTCTTGCAGAATACTTCTGTGTAGTTTTTAATTGAAAATATTCTTTTTTCCACAATAACGCCCTTACTAGCTCGCTACCGAATGTCCGCTTGCAGTTTCTACAGAAAGAGAGTTTCAGAACTTCTCAATCAAAAGTCAGGTTCAAGTCTGTTAGTTGAATGCACACGATCAGAAAGAAGTTTCGCAGAATGCTTCTGTGTAGTTTTTTATTTGAAGATATTCCTTTTTCCACTATAGCCCCCCTAGCAGCTCCGAAATCGTCCGCAGCCCCGGATTCTTACGGAAAGAGAGTTTTCAGTACTTCTCAATCAAAAGTAAGGTTCCACTCACTTTAGTGAATGCACAGATCAGAAAGTAGTTTCGCAGAATGTCTTCTGTATAGTTTTTATTTTGAAGATATTCCTTTATCCACTATTTGCCCCTTAGTGGTCCGAAAGTCCAATTGCAGTTTCTACAGAAAGAGAGTTTCAATTACTTCTCAATCAAAAGTAAGGTTCAACTCTGTTAGTTGCATGCACAGATCCCAAAGAAGTTCGCAGAATGCCTGTCTGTAGTTTTATTTGAAGGTATTTCTTTTGCACTAGAGGCCTCTTAACACTCTGAATTTGCGCTTGCAGTTCTTATAGAAGAGAGTTTCAGAAGAGACCTCAATCAAAAGTTAGGTTTAACTCTGCTAGTTGAATGACGGATCAGAAAGAAAGTTTCGCAGAATGCTTCTGTGTAGTTTTTATTTGAAGATATTCTTTTTCCACTATAGACACCTGAGGCGCTCCGATTGTCTGCTTGCCAGTTTCTACAAAAAGAGTGTTTCAGAACTGCTCAATCAAAAGAAAGGTTTCAACTCTGTTAGTTGAATGGCACGGATCCTGAAAAAAGTCTTTGCAGAATGCTTTCTGTGCAGTTTTTATTTGAAGATATTCCTTTTTCCACTATAGGCCCCTAAGCGCTCCGAATGTCCGCTTTGCCAGTTTCTACAGAAGAGAGTTTCCAGAACTTCTCAATCAAAGTAAGTTTTCAACTCTGTTAGTTGAATGCACAGATCAGAATGAAGTTTCGCAGAATGCTTCTGTGTGTAGTTTTTATTTGAAGATATTCCTTTTTCCACTATATGCCCCTCAGCGCTCCGAATGTCCACTTGCACTTTCTACAGAGAGAGAGTTTCAGAACTTCTCAATCAAAAGTAGGGTTCAATTCTGTTAGTTGAATGCACAGAACAGAAAGAAGTTTCGCAGAATGCTTCTGTGTAATTTTTATTTGAAGATATTCCTTTTTCCACCATAGGCCCCTTAGCGCTCTGAATCTTCTTGCAGTTTCTACAGAAAGAGTGTTTCAGAACTGCTCAATCAAAAGTAAGGCTCAACTTTGCTAGTTGAATGCACAGATCAGAATGAAGTTTCACAGAATTATTCTGTGTAGTTTTTATTTGAAGATATTCATTTTTCCACAAAAGGCCTCTTAGCTCTCTGAATGTCCGCTAGCAGTTTCTACAGAAAGAGTGTTTCAGAACTGCTCAATCAAAAGTAGGTTCAACTCTGCTAGTTGAATGCACAGATCACAAAGAGTTTCGCAGAATACTTCTGCGTAATTTTCATTTGAAGATATTCCTTTTTCCAGTATAGGCCCCTTAGCGCTCAGAATGTCCACTTGCCGTGTCTACAGAAAGAGTGTTTCAGAACTCCTCAAAAAAAGTAAGGTACAACTCTGCTAGTTGAATGCAAAGATAAGAAAGAAGTTTCGAGGAATGCTTCTGTGCAGTTTTTAATTTGAAGATATTCCTATTTCCACTCTTTGCCTGCTAGCGCTCCAATGTCCGCTTGCATTTTCTACACAAAGAGATTTCAGAACTTCTCAATCAAAAGTAAGGTTCAACTCTGTTAGTTGAATGCACAGTTATGTAAGAAGTTTCGCAGAATGCTTCTGTGTAGTTTTTATTTGAAGATATATCTTTTTCCACTATAAGCCCCTTAGCGCTCCGAATTAATGCTTGCCGTTTCTACAGAAAGAGTGTTTCCGAACTTAACAATCAAAAGAAAGTTTCAACTCTGCTAGTTGAATGCACAGAACAGAAAGAAGTTTCGCAGAATGCTCCTTTGTAGTTTTTATTTGAAGATATTTTTTATTCCATTATAGGCCCTTAGCACTCTGAATGTCTGCTTGCAGTTCCTACAGAAAGAGTGATTCAAAACTCCTCAATCAAAAGTAATTTCAACACTGCTAGTTGGACCCACAGGTCAGAAATAAGTTTCGCAGAATGATTTTTTGTACTTTTATATGAAGATATTCCTTTTTCCACCCTAGGCCCCTTAGCGCAACGAAAGTCAACTTGCAGTTACTTCAGAAAGAGTGTTTCAAAACTCCTCAATCAATAGTAAGGTTCAACTCTGCTAGTTGAATGCACAGATCAGAAAGAAGTCTCGCAGAATGCTTCTGTGTAGTTTTTATTCGAAGATATGTCTTTTTCCACTATAGACCCCATAGCGCTCTGAATGTCCGCTTGCTGTTTCTACAGAAAGAGTGTTTCCGAACTGCTCAATCAAAAACAAGGTTCAACTCTTTTAGATGAATGCACAGATTGGAAAGAAGTTTTGCAGAATGCTTCAGTGTAGTTTTTGTTTGAAGATATGCCTTTTTCCACTATAGGCCCCTTAGCGCTCTGAATTTCCGTTTTTGGTTTCTACAGATTGTTTCAAACTCCTCAATCAAAAGTAAGTTTCTACTCTGCTAGTTGAATGCACAGATCAGAAAGAAGTTTCGAAGAATGCTTCTGTGTAGTTTTTATTTGAAGATATTCCTTTTTCCACTGTAGGCCTCTTAGCACTCCAAATGTCTGCTTGCACTTTCTACAGAAAGAGAGTTTCCGAACTTCTCAATCAAAAGTAAGGTTGAACTCTGCTTGTTGAATACACAGATCAGAAAGAAGTTTCACAAAATGCTTGTGTGTAGTTTTTATTTGAAGATACTCCTTTTTCCACTATATGCCCCTTAGCCATCCGAATGTCCTCTTGCCGTTTCTACAGAAAAGGGTGTTTAAGAACTGCTCATTAAAAAGTAAGGTTCAAATCTGCTATTTGAATGCACAGTTCAGGAAGAAGTTTCGTAGAATGCTTCTGTGTAGTTTTTATTAGAAGTTATCCCTTGTTCCACTATAGGCCCCTTAGCGCTCCGAATGTCCACTTGCAGTTCCTACAGAAAGAGATTTTCAGAACTTCTCAATCAAAAGTAAGGTTCAACTCTGTTAGATGAATGCACAGATCTGAAAGAAGATTCGCAGAATTCTTCTGTGTAGTTTTTATTTGAACATATTCCTTTTCCACTATAGGCACCTTAGTAATCTGAATGTCCGCTTGCAGGTCTACAGAAATATTGTTTCAGAACTTCTCTATCAAAAGTAAGTTGAACTCTGTTATTTGAATGCACAGATCACAAAGAAGTTTGGCAGAATGCTTCTGTGTAGTTTTTAGTTGAAGGTAAACCTTTTTCCACTATAGGTCCTTAGCCCTCCGAATGTCGCTTGCAGTTTCCACAGAAAGAGAGTTTCAATACTCCTCAATCAAAAGTAAGGTTCAACTCTGCTAGTTGAATGCACAGATCAGAAAGAAGTTTGCAGAATGCTTCTGTTAGTTTTTATTTGAAGTTATTCCTTTTTGCACTATTTTCCCCTTAGCGCTCCGAATGTCTGCTTGCAGTTTCTACAAAAGAGAGTTTGAGAACTTCTCAATCTAAAGTAAGGTTCAACTCTTTTAGTTGAATGCACAGATCTGAAAGAAGTTTGCAGAATGCTTCTGTGTAGTTTTTATTTGAAGATATTCCTTTTTCCACTATAGGCCCTTAGCGCTCCTAATGTCCGCTTGCAGTTTCTACAGAAAGAGACTTTCAGAATTTCTCAATCAAAAGAAAGCTTCAAATCTTTTAGTTGAATGCACACATCAGAAACAAGTTTCACAGAATGCTTCTGTGTACTTTTTGTTTGAAGATATTCCTTTTTCCACCGTAGGCCCCTTAGTGCAAAGAATGTCAGCTTGCAATTTCTACAAAAAGTGTGTGTCACAACTGCTCAATCAAATGTAAGGTTCAACTCTGCTAGTTGAATGCACAGAACAGAAAGAAGTTTCTCAGAATGCTTCTGTGTATTTTTATTTGAAGATATTCTTTTTTCCACTACAGGCTCATTAGCACTCCGAATGTCCACTTGCAGTTTCTACAGAAAGAGTGTTTCAGAGCTTCTCAATCAAAAGCAAGCTTCAACTCTGTTAGTTGAATGCACAGATCAGAAAGAAGTTTCCCAGAATGCTTCCTTGTAGTTTTTATTTGAAGATATTCCTATTTCCACTATTTACCCGCTAGCGCTCCAAATGTCCGCTTGCATTTTCTACACAAAGACAGTTTCAGAACTTCTCAATCAAAAGAAAGGTTCAACTCTGTTAGTTGAAAGCACAGATATGAAAGAAGTTTAGCAGAATGCTTCTGTGTAGTTTTTATTTGAAGATATATCTTTTTCCACTATAAGCCCATTAGCTGTCTGAAATAATGCTTGCCGTTTCTACAGAAAGAGTGTTTCAGAACTGAACAATCAAAAGCAAGTTTCAACTCTGCTAGTTGAATGCACAGAAGAGAAAGAAGTTTCGCAGAATGCTCCTTTGTAGTTTTTATTTGAAGATATTTCTTTTTCCATTATAGGCCCTTAGCGCTCTGAATGTCTGCTTGCAGTTCCTACAGAAAGAGTGTTTCAAAACTCCTCAATCAAAAGTAAGGTTCAACTCTGCTAGTTGAATGCACAGATCAGAAAGAAGTTTTGCAGAATGATTCTGAGTAGTTTTTATATGAAGATATTCCTTTTTCCACCCTAGGCCCCTTAGCACAACGAATGTCAACTTGCAGTTAATTCAGAATGAGTGTTTCAAAACTCCTCAATCAATAGTAAGGTTCAACTCTGCTAGTTGAATGCACAGATCAGAAAGAAGTCTCACAGAATGCTTCTGTGTAGTTTTTATTTGAAGATATTTCTTTTTCCACTATAGACCCCATAGCGCTCCGAATGTCCGCTTGCTGTTTCTACAGAAAGAGTGTTTCAGAACTGCTCAATCAATAGCGAGGTTCAACTCTGTTAGTTGAATGCACAGACTGGAAAGAAGTTTGCAGAATGCTTCAGTGTAGTTTTTTTTGAAGATATGCCTGTTTCCACTATAGGCCCGTTAACGCTCTGAATTTCTGTTTCGGTTTCTACAGAAAGATTGTTTCAGAACTCCTCAATCAAAAGTAAGGTTCTACTCTGCTAGTTGAATGCACAGATCAGAAAGAAGTTTCGAAGAATGCTTCTGTGTAGTTTATATTTGAAGATATTCCTTTTTCCACTGTAGGCGTCTTAGCACTCTGAATGTCCGTTGCACTTTCTACAGAAAGAGAGTTTCCGAACTTCTCAATCAAAGAAAGGTTCAACTCTGCCTGTTGAATACACAGATCAGAAAGAAGTTTCACAAAATCCTTCTGTGTAGTTTTTATTTGAAGATATTACTTTTTCCACTATATGCCCATTAGCCATCCGAATGTCTGCTTGCAGTTTCTATAGAAAAAGTGTTTCAGAACTGCTCATTAAAAGTAAGGTTCAACTCTGCTATTTGAATGCACAGTTCAGAAAGAAGTTTCTGTAGAATGCTTCTGTGTAGTTTTTATTAGAAATTATCCCTTGTTCCACTATAGGCCCCTTAGCACTCCGAATGTCCACTTGCAGTTCCTACAGAAAGAGATTTTCAGAACTTCTCAATCAAAAGTAAGGTTCAACCCTGTTAGATGAATGCACAGATCTGAAAGAAGATTCGCAGAATGCTTCTGTGTAGTTTTTATTTGAACATATTCTTTTTCCACTATAGGCACCTTAGTGATCTGAATGTCCGCTTCTTGGTTCTACAGAAACAGTGTTCCAGAACTTCTCTATCAAAAGTAAGTTGAACTCTGTTAATTGAATGCACAGATCAGAAAGAAGTTTCGCAGAATGCTTCTGTGTAGTTTTTAGTTGAAGTTATAACTTTTTCCACTATAGGTCCCTTAGCCTTCCGAATGTCCGCTTGCAGTTTCCACAGAAAGAGAGTTTCAATACTCCTCAATCAAAAGTAAGGTTCAACTCTGCTAGTTGAATGCACAGATCAGAAAGAAGTTTCGCAGAATGCTTCTGTGTAGTTTTTATTTGAAGATATTCCTTTTTGCACTATTTTCCCCTTAGCACTCTGAATGTCTGCTTGCAGTTTCTACAAGAGAGAGGTTCAGAACTTCTCAATCTAAAGAAAGGTTCAACTCTGTTAGTTGAATGCACAGATCTGAAAGAAGTTTCGCAGAATGCTTCTGTGTAGTTTTTATTTGAAGATATTCCTTTTTCCACTATAGGCCCATTAGCCCTCCGAATGTCCGCTTGCAGTTTCTACAGAAATAGTGTTTCAGAACTTCTCAATCATATATAACAACTCGGCTATTTGAATACACAGATCAAAATAGTTTCACGAATGCTTTTGTGTAGTTTTTATTGAAGATATTTTTTTCCAATGTAGCCCCTTAGCGCTCCGAATGTCCCCTTGCAGTTTCTACAGAAAGAGTGCTTCAAAACTCCTCTATCAAAAGCACGATCATCTTGCTAGTTGAATGCACAGATAAGAAAGAAGTTTAGCAGAATTCTTTTCTGTAGTTTTTATTTGATGATCTTCCTTTTTCCACTACAGGCCCATTAGTGCTGCAAATGTCTACTTGCAGTTCCTACAGAAAGAGAGTTTCAGAACTCCTCAATCAAAAATAAGGTTCAACTCTGCCAGTTGAATGCACAGATCAGAAAAGATTTTGCCGAATGCTTCTGCGTAATTTTTATTTGAAGATATTCCTTTTTCCACTATAGGCCTCTTAGCGCTCCGAATGTCCAGTTGCAGTTTCTGCAGAAAGAGTGTTTCAGAACTGCTCAATCAAAAGTAAGGTTCAACTCTGCTAGTTTAATGCACAGATCAGAAAGAAGTTTCGCAGAATGCTTCTGTGTAGTTTTTATTTGAACATATTCCTTTTTCCACAATAGGCCCCTAAGCGCTCCAAATGTGCACTTGCAGTTTCTACAGAAAGAGTGTTTCAGAACTGCTCAATCAAATGTAAGGTTCTACTCTGCTAGTTGAATGCACA
>NW_022096087.1:0-20352 GCF_006542625.1 Nomascus leucogenys
TTGATTGAGCAGTTCTGAAACACTCTTTCTGTAGGAAATGCAAGTGGACATTCAGGGCGCTAAGAGGCCTATAGTGGAAAAAGGAATATGTTCAAATAAAAACTACACAGAAGCTATCTGTGAAACTACTCTCTGTTCTTTGCATTCAAATAACAGAGTTGAACCTTAGTTTTGATTGAGCAGTTCTGAAACACTCTTTCTGTAGAAAATGCAAGTGGAAATTCAGGGCGCTAAGAGGCCTATGGTGGAAAAAGGAATATCTTCAAATAAAAACTACAGAAGCAATCTGTGAAACTTCTTACTGTTCTGTGCTTTCACCTAACAGAGTTGAACCTTAGTTTTGACTGAGCAGTTCTGAAACACTCTTTCTGTAGAAAATGCAAGTGGACATTCAGGGCGCTAAGAGGCCTATAGTGGAAAAAGGAATATCTTCAAATAAAAAGTACACAGAACCAATCTGTGAAACTTCTTTCTGTTCTGTGCATTCAACTAACAGATTTGAACCTTAGTTTTGATTGAGCAGTTCTGGAACACTCTTTCTGTACAAAATGCAGTGGACATTCAGGGCCGCTAAGAGGCCTACAGTGGAAAAAGGAATACGTTCAAATAAAAACTACACAGAAGCTATCTGTGAAACTTCTTTCTGTTCTGTGCATTCAACTAACAGAGTTGAACCTTTCTTTTGATTGAGCAGTTCTGAAACACTCTTTCTGTAGAAAATGCAAGTGGACATTCGGAGCGCTTACAGGCCTATAGCGGAAATAGGAATATCTTCAAATAAAAACTACAGAGAAGCATTCTGTGAAACTTCTTTCTGTTCTGTGCATTCAACTAACAGAGTTGAACCTTACATTTGATTGAGCAGTTCTGAAACACTCTTTCTGTAGAAAATGCAAGTGGACATTCAGGGCGCTAAAGAGGCCTATGGTGGAAAAAGGAATATATTCAAATAAAAACTACACAGAAGCTGTCTGTGAAACTTCTTTCTCTTCTGTGCATTCAACTAAGAGAGTTGAACCTTACATTTGATTGAGCAGTTCTGAAACACTCTTTCTGTAGAAAATGAAAGTGGACATTCATAGCAGTAAGAGGCCTACAGTGGAAATAGGAATATCTACAAATAAAAACTACACAGAAGAATTCTGTGAAACTTCTTTCTGTTCTGTGCATTCAACTAACAGAGTTGAACCTTGCATTTGATTGAGCAGTCTGAAACACTCTTTCTGTAGAAAATGCAAGTGGACATTCAGGGCGCTAAGTCGCCTATGGTGGAAAAAGGAATATCTTCAAATAAAAACTACACAGACGCAATCTCTGAAACTTCTTACTGTTCTGTGTTTTCAACTAACAGAGTTGAAGCCTTAGTTTTGATTGAGGAGTTCTGAAACACTCTTTCTGTAGAAAATGCAAGTGGACATTCATGGCGCTAAGAGGCCTATAGTGGAAAAAGGAATATCTTCAAGTTAAAACTACACAGAAGCATTCTGTGAAACTTCTTTCTGTTCTGTGCATTCAACTAACAGAGTTGAACCTTACTTTTGATTGAGCAGTTCTGAAACACTCTTTCTGTAGAAACTGCAAGTGGACATTCAGAGCCCTAAGAGGCCTAGAGTGGAAACAGGAATATCTTCAAGTTAAAACTACACAGAAGCATTCTGTGAAACTTCTTTATGTTCTGTGCATTCAACTAACAGAGTTGAACCTTACTTTAGATTGAGCAGTTCTGAAACATTCTTTTTGTAGAAAATGCAATTGGACCTTCGGAGCGATTAGAGGCCTATAGCGGAAAAAGGAATATCTTCAAATAAAAACTTCAAAGAAGCATTCTGTGAAACTTCTTTCTATTCTGTGCATTGAAGTAACATAGTTGAACCTTACTTTTGAGCATTTCTGAATCACTCTTTCTGTAGAAACTGCAAGCGGACATTCGGAGGGATAAGAGGCCTACATTGGAAAAAGGAATATCTTCAAATAAAATTACACAGAAGCATTCTGTGAAACTTCTTCTGTCCTGTGCATTCAACTAAGAGAGTTGAACCTTACTTTTGATTGAGCAGTTCTGAAACACTCTTTCTGTAGAAAATGCAAGTGGACATTAAGGGCGCTAAGAGGCCTATGGTGGAAAAAGGAATATCTTCAAATAAAAACTACACAGAAGCAATCTGTGAAACTTCTTACTGTTCTGTGCTTTCAACTAACAGAGTTGAACCTTAGTTTTGATTGAGCAGTTCTGAAACACTCTTTCTGTAGAAAATGCATGTGGACATTCATGGCGCTAAGAGGCCTATAGTGGAAAAAGGAATATCTTCAAATAAAAACTACACAGAAGCAATCTGTGAAACTTCTATCTGTTCTGTGCATTCACCTAACAGAGTTGAACCTTACATTTGTTTGAGCAGTTCTGAAACACTCTTTCTGTAGAAAATGCAAGTGGACATTCAGGGCGCTGAGAGGCTTCTGGTGGAAAAAGGAATATCTTCTAATAAAAACTACGCAGAAGCAATCTGTGAAACTTCTTACTGTTCTGTGCTTTCAGCTAACAGAGTTGAACCTTGGTTTTGATTGAGCAGTTCTGAAACACTCTTTATGTAGAAAATGCAAGTGGACATTCATGGCGCTATGAGGCCTATAGTGGAAAAAGGAATATCTTCAAATAAATGCTACACAGAAGCAATCTGTGAAACTTCTATCTGTTCTGTGCATTCAACTAACAGAGGTGAACCTTAGTTTTTACTGAGCAGTTCTGAAACACTCTTTCTGTAGAATATGCAAGTGGACATTCATGGCGATAAGAGGCCTATAGCAGAAAAAGGAATATGTTCAAATAAAAACTACACAGAAGGTATCTGTGAAACTTCTTTCTGTTCTGTGCATTCACCTTACAGAGTTGAACCTTACTTTTGATTGAGCAGTTCTGAAACACTCTTTCTGTAGAAAATGCAAGTGGACATTCAGGGCGCTAAGAGGCCTATAGTGGAAAAAGGAATATGTTCAAATAAAAACTACACAGAAGCTATCTGTGAAACTACTCTCTGTTCTTTGCATTCAAATAACAGAGTTGAACCTTAGTTTTGATTGAGCAGTTCTGAAACACTCTTTCTGTAGAAAATGCAAGTGGAAATTCAGGGCGCTAAGAGGCCTATGGTGGAAAAAGGAATATCTTCAAATAAAAACTACACAGAAGCAATCTGTGAAACTTCTTACTGTTCTGTGCTTTCACCTAACAGAGTTGAACCTTAGTTTTGACTGAGCAGTTCTGAAACACTCTTTCTGTAGAAAATGCAAGTGGACATTCAGGGCGCTAAGAGGCCTATAGTGGAAAAAGGAATATCTTCAAATAAAAACTACACAGAACCAATCTGTGAAACTTCTTTCTGTTCTGTGCATTCAACTAACAGATTTGAACCTTAGTTTTGATTGAGCAGTTCTGGAACACTCTTTCTGTACAAAATGCAAGTGGACATTCAGGGCGCTAAGAGGCCTACAGTGGAAAAAGGAATACGTTCAAATAAAACTACACAGAAGCTATCTGTGAAACTTCTTTCTGTTCTGTGCATTCAACTAACAGAGTTGAACCTTTCTTTTGATTGAGCAGTTCTGAAACACTCTTTCTGTAGAAAATGCAAGTGGACATTCGGAGCGCTTACAGGCCTATAGCGGAAATAGGAATATCTTCAAATAAAAACTACAGAGAAGCATTCTGTGAAACTTCTTTCTGTTCTGTGCATTCAACTAACAGAGTTGAACCTTACATTTGATTGAGCAGTTCTGAAACACTCTTTCTGTAGAAAATGCAAGTGGAATTCAGGGCGCTAAGAGGCCTATGGTGGAAAAAGGAATATATTCAAATAAAAACTACACAGAAGCTGTCTGTGAAACTTCTTTCTCTTCTGTGCATTCAACTAAGAGAGTTGAACCTTACATTTGATTGAGCAGTTCTGAAACACTCTTTCTGTAGAAAATGTAAGTGGACATTCATGGCAGTAAGAGGCCTACAGTGGAAATAGGAATATCTACAAATAAAAACTACACAGAAGAATTCTGTGAAACTTCTTTCTGTTCTGTGCATTCAACTAACAGAGTTGAACCTTGCATTTGATTGAGCAGTTCTGAAACACTCTTTCTGTAGAAAATGCAAGTGGACATTCAGGGCGCTAAGTCGCCTATGGTGGAAAAAGGAATATCTTCAAATAAAAACTACACAGACGCAATCTCTGAAACTTCTTACTGTTCTGTGTTTTCAACTAACAGAGTTGAGCCTTAGTTTTGATTGAGGAGTTCTGAAACACTCTTTCTGTAGAAAATGCAAGTGGACATTCATGGCGCTAAGAGGCCTATAGTGGAAAAAGGAATATCTTCAAGTTAAAACTACACAGAAGCATTCTGTGAAACTTCTTTCTGTACTGTGCATTCAACTAACAGAGTTGAACCTTACTTTTGATTGAGCAGTTCTGAAACACTCTTTCTGTAGAAACTGCAAGTGGACATTCGGAGCCCTAAGAGGCCTAGAGTGGAAACAGGAATATCTTCAAGTTAAAACTACACAGAAGCATTCTGTGAAACTTCTTTATGTTCTGTGCATTCAACTAACAGAGTTGAACCTTACTTTTGATTGAGCAGTTCTGAAACATTCTTTTTGTAGAAAATGCAATTGGACCTTCGGAGCGATTAGAGGCCTATAGCGGAAAAAGGAATATCTTCAAATAAAAACTTCAAAGAAGCATTCTGTGAAACTTCTTTCTATTCTGTGCATTGAAGTAACATAGTTGAACCTTACTTTGAGCATTTCTGAAACACTCTTTCTGTAGAAACTGCAAGCGGACATTCGGAGGGATAAGAGGCCTACATTGGAAAAAGGAATATCTTCAAATAAAAATTACACAGAAGCATTCTGTGAAACTTCTTTCTGTCCTGTGCATTCAACTAAGAGAGTTGAACCTTACATTTGATTGAGCAGTTCTGAAACACTCTTTCTGTAGAAAATGCAAGTGGACATTAAGGGCGCTAAGAGGCCTATGGTGGAAAAAGGAATATCTTCAAATAAAAACTACACAGAAGCAATCTGTGAAACTTCTTACTGTTCTGTGCTTTCAACTAACAGAGTTGAACCTTAGTTTTGATTGAGCAGTTCTGAAACACTCTTTCTGTAGAAAATGCATGTGGACATTCATGGCGCTAAGAGGCCTATAGTGGAAAAAGGAATATCTTCAAATAAAAACTACACAGAAGCAATCTGTGAAACTTCTATCTGTTCTGTGCATTCACCTAACAGAGTTGAACCTTACATTTGATTGAGCAGTTCTGAAACACTCTTTCTGTAGAAAATGCAAGTGGACATTCAGGGCGCTGAGAGGCTTCTGGTGGAAAAAGGAATATCTTCTAATAAAAACTACGCAGAAGCAATCTGTGAAACTTCTTACTGTTCTGTGCTTTCAGCTAACAGAGTTGAACCTTGGTTTTGATTGAGCAGTTCTGAAACACTCTTTATGTAGAAAATGCAAGTGGACATTCATGGCGCTATGAGGCCTATAGTGGAAAAAGGAATATCTTCAAATAAATGCGACACAGAAGCAATCTGTGAAACTTCTATCTGTTCTGTGCATTCAACTAACAGAGGTGAACCTTAGTTTTTACTGAGCAGTTCTGAAACACTCTTTCTGTAGAATATGCAAGTGGACATTCATGGCGATAAGAGGCCTATAGCAGAAAAAGGAATATGTTCAAATAAAAACTACACAGAAGGTATCTGTGAAACTTCTTTCTGTTCTGTGCATTCACCTTACAGAGTTGAACCTTACTTTTGATTGAGCAGTTCTGAAACACTCTTTCTGTAGGAAATGCAAGTGGACATTCAGGGCGCTAAGAGGCCTATAGTGGAAAAAGGAATATCTTCAAATAAAAACCACACAGAAATAATCTGTGAAACTTCTTTCTCTTCTGTGCATTCAACTAACAGATTTGAACCTTAGTTTTAATTGAGCAGTTTTGAAACAATCTTTCTGTAGAAAATGCAAGTGGAGATTCAGGGCGCTAAAACGCCTATGGTGGAAAAAGGAATATCTTCAAATAAAAACTACACAGAAGCAATCTGTGAAACTTCTTACTGTTCTGTGCTTTCAACTAACAGAGTTGATATTACTTTTGATTGAGCAGTTCTGAAACACTCTTTCTGTAGAAAATGCAAGTTGACATTCTTGGCGCTAAGAGGCCTATAGTGGAAAAAGGAATATCTTCAAATAAAAACTACACAGAAGCAATCTGCGAAACTTCTTTCTGTTCTGTGCATTCAGCTAACAGAGTTGAACCTACTTTTGATTGAGCAGTTCTGAAACACTCTTTATGTAGAAAATGCAAGTCGAGATTAAGGGCGCAAAGAGGCCTATAGTGGAAAAAGGAATATGTTCAAATAAAAACTACACAGAAGCTTTCTTTGAAACTTCTTTCTGTTCTGTGCATTGAACTAACAGATTTGAACCTTACTTTTGATTGAGCACTTCTGAAACCCTCTTTCTTTAGAAAATGCAAGTGGTCATTCAGGGCGCTAAGAGGCCTATGGTGGAAAAAGGAATATCTTCAAGTAAAAACTACGCAGAAGCAATCTGTGAAATTTCTTACTGTTCTGTGCTTTCAACTAACAGAGTTTAACCTTAGTTTTGACTGAGCAGTTCTGAAACACTCTCTCTGTAGAAAATTCAAGTGGACTTTCGGAGCGCTAAGAGGCCAATAGCGGAAAAAGAAATATCTTCAAATAAAAACTACACAAAAGCATTCTGTGAAACTTTTTTCTGTTCTGTCCGTTCAACTAACAGAGTTGAACGTTACATTTCATTGAGCAGTTTTGAAAAACTCTTTCAGTAGAAAATTTACGTGGACATTCAGGGCGCTAAGAGGCCTATGGTGGAAAAAGGAATATCTTCAAATAAAAACTACACAGAAGCAATCTGTGAAACTTCTTTCTGTTCTGTGCATTCAACTAACAGAGTTGAACATTACTTTTGATTGAGCTGTTCTGGAACACTCTTTCTGTAGAAAATGCAAGTGGACTTTCAGGGCGCTAAGAGGCCTATAGTGGAAAAAGGAATATGTTCAAATAAAAAGTACACAGAAGCTATCTGTGAAACTTCTTTCTGTTCTGTGCATTCAACTAACAGTGTTGAACCTTACTTTTGATTGAACAGTTCTGAAACACTCTTTCTGTAGAAAATGAAAGTAGTCATTCGGAACGCTAAGAGGCCCATAGCGGAAATAGGAATATCTTCAAATAAAAACTACACAGAAGCATTCTGTGAAACTTCTTTCTGTTCTGTGCATTCAACTAAGAGAGTTGAACCTTACATTTGATTGAGCAGTTCTGAAACACTCTTTCTGTAGAAAATGCAAGTGGACATTCAGGGCGCTAAGAGGCCTATGGTGGAAAAAGTAATATCTTCAAATAAAAACTACACAGAAGCAATCTGTGAAACTTCTTACTGTTCTGTGCTTTCAACTAACAGAGTTGAACCTTAGTTTTGATTGAGCAGTTCTGAAACACTCTTTCTGTAGAAAATGCAAGTGGACTTTCATGGCGCTAAGAGGCCTATAGTGGAAAACGGAATATCTTCAAATAAAAACTACACAGAAGCAATCTGTGAAACTTCTTTCTGTTCTGTGCATTCAACTAACAGAGTTGAACCTTAGTTTTGATTGAGCAGTTCTGAAACACTCTTTCTGTAGAAAATGCAAGTGGAGATTCAGGGCGCTAAGAGGCCTATAGTGGAAAAAGGAATATGTTCAAATAAAAACTACACAGAAGCTATCTGTGAAACTACTCTCTGTTCTGTGCATTCAACTAACAGAGTTGAACCTTAGTTTTGATTGAGCAGTTCTGAAACACTCTTTCTGTAGAAAATGCAAGTGGACCTTCGGAGCGGTAAGAGGCCTATAGCAGAAAAAGTAATATCTTCAAATAAAAACTACACAGTAGCATTCTGTGAAACTTCTTTCTGTTCTGTGCATTCAACTAACAGAGTTGAACCTTACTTTTGATTGAGCAGTTCTGAAACACTCTTTCTGTAGAAAATGCAAGTGGACATTCGGAGCGCTAAGAGGCCTATAGCGGAAAAAGGAATATCTTCAAATAAAAACTACACAGAAGCAATCTGTGAAACTTTTTACTGTTCCGTGCATTCAACTAACAGAGTTGAACCTTAGTTCTGATGGAGCAGATTTGAAACACTCTTTCTGTAAAAAATGCAAGTGGAACTTCGGAGCGCTAATAGGCCTATAGCGGAAAAAGGAATATCTTCAAATAAAAACTACACAGAAGCATTCTGTGAAACTTCTATCTCTTCTGTGCATTCAACTAACACAGTTGAACATTACCTTTGATTGTGAAGTTCTGAAACACTCTTTCTGTAGAAACTGTAAGTGGACATTCGGAGCGCTAAGAGGTACATAGAGGAAATAGGAATATCTTCAAATAAGAACTACACAGAAGCATTCTATGAAAATTCTTTCGTTTCTGTGCATTCAACTAGCAGAGTTGAACCTCACTTTTGATTGAGCATTTCTGAAACACTCTATCTGTAGAAACTGCAAGTTGACATTCGGAGCGCTAAGAGGCCTATTGCGGAAAAAGGATTATCTTCAAATAAAAACTACACAGAGGCATTCTGTGAAAGAAATTTCTGTGCGGTGCATTCAACTAACAGAGTTGAACCTTACTTTTGATTGAGCAGTTCTGAAATACTCTTTTTTTAGAAACCGCAAGTGGACATTTGGAGCGCTTTGAGTCCTATAGTGGAAAAAGGAATATCTTCAAATAAAAACTACACAGAAGCATTCTGTGAAACTACTTTCTGATCTGTGCATTCAACTAACAGAGTTGGACCTTACATTGGATTGAGCAGTTCTGAAACACTCTTTCTGTAGAAACTGGAAGTGGATATTTGGAGCGCTAAGAGGCCCATAGTCGAAAAAGGAATATCTTCAAATAAAAACTGCACAGAATCATTCTTTGAAACTTCTTTCTGTTCTTTGCATTCAGCTAACAGAGTTGAACCTTACTTCTGATTGAGGAGTTGTGAATCACTCTTTCTGTAGAAACTGCAATTGGACATTCAAGGCGCTAAGAGGCCTAAAGTGGAAAAAGGAATATCTTCAAATAAAAACTACATAGAAGAATTCTGTGAAACCTCTTTGTGTTCTGTGTATTCAACTAACAGCGTTGAATCTTACTTTTGATTGAGCAGTTCTGAAATACTCTTTCTGTAGCAGTTCTGTGCATTCAAATAACAGAGTTGAACCTTTGTTTGGATTGAGCAGTTCTGAAACACTCTTTCTGTAGAAACTGCAAGTGGACATTCGGAGCGCTAAGAGGCCTATAGTGGAAAAAGGAATATCTTCAAGTTAAAACTACACAGAAGCATTCTGTGAAACTTCTTTCTGTACTGTGCATTCAACTAACAGAGTTGAACCTTACTTTTGATTGAGCAGTTCTGAAACACTCTTTCTGTAGAAACTGCAAGTGGACATTCGGAGCCCTAAGAGGCCTAGAGTGGAAACAGGAATATCTTCAAGTTAAAACTACACAGAAGCATTCTGTGAAACTTCTTTATGTTCTGTGCATTCAACTAACAGAGTTGAACCTTACTTTTGATTGAGCAGTTCTGAAACATTCTTTTTGTAGAAAATGCAATTGGACCTTCGGAGCGATTAGAGGCCTATAGCGGAAAAAGGAATATCTTCAAATAAAAACTTCAAAGAAGCATTCTGTGAAACTTCTTTCTATTCTGTGCATTGAAGTAACATAGTTGAACCTTACTTTTGAGCATTTCTGAATCACTCTTTCTGTAGAAACTGCAAGCGGACATTCGGAGGGATAAGAGGCCTACATTGGAAAAAGGAATATCTTCAAATAAAAATTACACAGAAGCATTCTGTGAAACTTCTTTCTGTCCTGTGCATTCAACTAAGAGAGTTGAACCTTACATTTGATTGAGCAGTTCTGAAACACTCTTTCTGTAGAAAATGCAAGTGGACATTAAGGGCGCTAAGAGGCCTATGGTGGAAAAAGGAATATCTTCAAATAAAAACTACACAGAAGCAATCTGTGAAACTTCTTACTGTTCTGTGCTTTCAACTAACAGAGTTGAACCTTAGTTTTGATTGAGCAGTTCTGAAACACTCTTTCTGTAGAAAATGCATGTGGACATTCATGGCGCTAAGAGGCCTATAGTGGAAAAAGGAATATCTTCAAATAAAAACTACACAGAAGCAATCTGTGAAACTTCTATCTGTTCTGTGCATTCACCTAACAGAGTTGAACCTTACATTTGATTGAGCAGTTCTGAAACACTCTTTCTGTAGAAAATGCAAGTGGACATTCAGGGCGCTGAGAGGCTTCTGGTGGAAAAAGGAATATCTTCTAATAAAAACTACGCAGAAGCAATCTGTGAAACTTCTTACTGTTCTGTGCTTTCAGCTAACAGAGTTGAACCTTGGTTTTGATTGAGCAGTTCTGAAACACTCTTTATGTAGAAAATGCAAGTGGACATTCATGGCGCTATGAGGCCTATAGTGGAAAAAGGAATATCTTCAAATAAATGCTACACAGAAGCAATCTGTGAAACTTCTATCTGTTCTGTGCATTCAACTAACAGAGGTGAACCTTAGTTTTTACTGAGCAGTTCTGAAACACTCTTTCTGTAGAATATGCAAGTGGACATTCATGGCGATAAGAGGCCTATAGCAGAAAAAGGAATATGTTCAAATAAAAACTACACAGAAGGTATCTGTGAAACTTCTTTCTGTTCTGTGCATTCACCTTACAGAGTTGAACCTTACTTTTGATTGAGCAGTTCTGAAACACTCTTTCTGTAGGAAATGCAAGTGGACATTCAGGGCGCTAAGAGGCCTATAGTGGAAAAAGGAATATGTTCAAATAAAAACTACACAGAAGCTATCTGTGAAACTACTCTCTGTTCTTTGCATTCAAATAACAGAGTTGAACCTTAGTTTTGATTGAGCAGTTCTGAAACACTCTTTCTGTAGAAAATGCAAGTGGAAATTCAGGGCGCTAAGAGGCCTATGGTGGAAAAAGGAATATCTTCAAATAAAAACTACACAGAAGCAATCTGTGAAACTTCTTACTGTTCTGTGCTTTCACCTAACAGAGTTGAACCTTAGTTTTGACTGAGCAGTTCTGAAACACTCTTTCTGTAGAAAATGCAAGTGGACATTCAGGGCGCTAAGAGGCCTATAGTGGAAAAAGGAATATCTTCAAATAAAAACTACACAGAACCAATCTGTGAAACTTCTTTCTGTTCTGTGCATTCAACTAACAGATTTGAACCTTAGTTTTGATTGAGCAGTTCTGGAACACTCTTTCTGTACAAAATGCAAGTGGACATTCAGGGCGCTAAGAGGCCTACAGTGGAAAAAGGAATACGTTCAAATAAAAACTACACAGAAGCTATCTGTGAAACTTCTTTCTGTTCTGTGCATTCAACTAACAGAGTTGAACCTTTCTTTTGATTGAGCAGTTCTGAAACACTCTTTCTGTAGAAAATGCAAGTGGACATTCGGAGCGCTTACAGGCCTATAGCGGAAATAGGAATATCTTCAAATAAAAACTACAGAGAAGCATTCTGTGAAACTTCTTTCTGTTCTGTGCATTCAACTAACAGAGTTGAACGTTACATTTGATTGAGCAGTTCTGAAACACTCTTTCTGTAGAAAATGCAAGTGGACATTCAGGGCGCTAAGAGGCCTATGGTGGAAAAAGGAATATATTCAAATAAAAACTACACAGAAGCTGTCTGTGAAACTTCTTTCTCTTCTGTGCATTCAACTAAGAGAGTTGAACCTTACATTTGATTGAGCAGTTCTGAAACACTCTTTCTGTAGAAAATGTAAGTGGACATTCATGGCACTAAGAGGCCTACAGTGGAAATAGGAATATCTACAAATAAAAACTACACAGAAGAATTCTGTGAAACTTCTTTCTGTTCTGTGCATTCAACTAACAGAGTTGAACCTTGCATTTGATTGAGCAGTTCTGAAACACTCTTTCTGTAGAAAATGCAAGTGGACATTCAGGGCGCTAAGTCGCCTATGGTGGAAAAAGGAATATCTTCAAATAAAAACTACACAGACGCAATCTCTGAAACTTCTTACTGTTCTGTGTTTTCAACTAACAGAGTTGAACCTTAGTTTTGATTGAGGAGTTCTGAAACACTCTTTCTGTAGAAAATGCAAGTGGACATTCATGGCGCTAAGAGGCCTATAGTGGAAAAAGGAATATCTTCAAATAAAAACCACACAGAAATAATCTGTGAAACTTCTTTCTCTTCTGTGCATTCAACTAACAGATTTGAACCTTAGTTTTGATTGAGCAGTTTTGAAACAATCTTTCTGTAGAAAATGCAAGTGGAGATTCAGGGCGCTAAAACGCCTATGGTGGAAAAAGGAATATCTTCAAATAAAAACTACACAGAAGCAATCTGTGAAACTTCTTACTGTTCTGTACTTTCAACTAACAGAGTTGATATTAGTTTTGATTGAGCAGTTCTGAAACACTTTCTGTAGAAAATGCAAGTAGACATTCTTGGCGCTAAGAGGCCTATAGTGGAAAAAGGAATATCTTCAAATAAAAACTACACAGAAGCAATCTGCGAAACTTCTTTCTGTTCTGTGCATTCAGCTAACAGAGTTGAACCTACTTTTGATTGAGCAGTTCTGAAACACTCTTTATGTAGAAAATGCAAGTCGAGATTAAGGGCGCAAAGAGGCCTATAGTGGAAAAAGGAATATGTTCAAATAAAAACTACACAGAAGCTTTCTTTGAAACTTCTTTCTGTTCTGTGCATTGAACTAACAGATTTGAACCTTACTTTTGATTGAGCACTTCTGAAACCCTCTTTCTTTAGAAAATGCAAGTGGTCATTCAGGGCGCTAAGAGGCCTATGGTGGAAAAAGGAATATCTTCAAGTAAAAACTACGCAGAAGCAATCTGTGAAATTTCTTACTGTTCTGTGCTTTCAACTAACAGAGTTTAACCTTAGTTTTGACTGAGCAGTTCTGAAACACTCTCTCTGTAGAAAATTCAAGTGGACTTTCGGAGCGCTAAGAGGCCAATAGCGGAAAAAGAAATATCTTCAAATAAAAACTACACAAAAGCATTCTGTGAAACTTTTTTCTGTTCTGTCCGTTCAACTAACAGAGTTGAACGTTACATTTCATTGAGCAGTTTTGAAAAACTCTTTCAGTAGAAAATTTACGTGGACATTCAGGGCGCTAAGAGGCCTATGGTGGAAAAAGGAATATCTTCAAATAAAAACTACACAGAAGCAATCTGTGAAACTTCTTTCTGTTCTGTGCATTCAACTAACAGAGTTGAACATTACTTTTGATTGAGCTGTTCTGGAACACTCTTTCTGTAGAAAATGCAAGTGGACTTTCAGGGCGCTAAGAGGCCTATAGTGGAAAAAGGAATATGTTCAAATAAAAAGTACACAGAAGCTATCTGTGAAACTTCTTTCTGTTCTGTGCATTCAACTAACAGTGTTGAACCTTACTTTTGATTGAACAGTTCTGAAACACTCTTTCTGTAGAAAATGAAAGTAGTCATTCGGAACGCTAAGAGGCCCATAGCGGAAATAGGAATATCTTCAAATAAAAACTACACAGAAGCATTCTGTGAAACTTCTTTCTGTTCTGTGCATTCAACTAAGAGAGTTGAACCTTACATTTGATTGAGCAGTTCTGAAACACTCTTTCTGTAGAAAATGCAAGTGGACATTCAGGGCGCTAAGAGGCCTATGGTGGAAAAAGTAATATCTTCAAATAAAAACTACACAGAAGCAATCTGTGAAACTTCTTACTGTTCTGTGCTTTCAACTAACAGAGTTGAACCTTAGTTTTGATTGAGCAGTTCTGAAACACTCTTTCTGTAGAAAATGCAAGTGGACTTTCATGGCGCTAAGAGGCCTATAGTGGAAAACGGAATATCTTCAAATAAAAACTACACAGAAGCAATCTGTGAAACTTCTTTCTGTTCTGTGCATTCAACTAACAGAGTTGAACCTTAGTTTTGATTGAGCAGTTCTGAAACACTCTTTCTGTAGAAAATGCAAGTGGAGATTCAGGGCGCTAAGAGGCCTATAGTGGAAAAAGGAATATGTTCAAATAAAAACTACACAGAAGCTATCTGTGAAACTACTCTCTGTTCTGTGCATTCAACTAACAGAGTTGAACCTTAGTTTTGATTGAGCAGTTCTGAAACACTCTTTCTGTAGAAAATGCAAGTGGACCTTCGGAGCGGTAAGAGGCCTATAGCAGAAAAAGTAATATCTTCAAATAAAAACTACACAGTAGCATTCTGTGAAACTTCTTTCTGTTCTGTGCATTCAACTAACAGAGTTGAACCTTACTTTTGATTGAGCAGTTCTGAAACACTCTTTCTGTAGAAAATGCAAGTGGACATTCGGAGCGCTAAGAGGCCTATAGCGGAAAAAGGAATATCTTCAAATAAAAACTACACAGAAGCAATCTGTGAAACTTTTTACTGTTCCGTGCATTCAACTAACAGAGTTGAACCTTAGTTCTGATGGAGCAGATTTGAAACACTCTTTCTGTAAAAAATGCGAGTGGAACTTCGGAGCGCTAATAGGCCTATAGCGGAAAAAGGAATATCTTCAAATAAAAACTACACAGAAGCATTCTGTGAAACTTCTATCTCTTCTGTGCATTCAACTAACACAGTTGAACATTACCTTTGATTGTGAAGTTCTGAAACACTCTTTCTGTAGAAACTGTAAGTGGACATTCGGAGCGCTAAGAGGTACGTAGGGGAAATAGGAATATCTTCAAATAAGAACTACACAGAAGCATTCTGTGATAATTCTTTCGTTTCTGTGCATTCAACTAGCAGAGTTGAACCTCACTTTTGATTGAGCATTTCTGAAACACTCTATCTGTAGAAACTGCAAGTTGACATTCGGAGCGCTAAGAGGCCTATTGCGGAAAAAGGATTATCTTCAAATAAAAACTACACAGAGGCATTCTGTGAAAGAAATTTCTGTGCGGTGCATTCAACTAACAGAGTTGAACCTTACTTTTGATTGAGCAGTTCTGAAATACTCTTTTTTTAGAAACCGCAAGTGGACATTTGGAGCGCTTTGCGTCCTGTAGTGGAAAAAGGAATATCTTCAAATAAAAACTACACAGAAGCATTCTGTGAAACTACTTTCTGATCTGTGCATTCAACTAACAGAGTTGGACCTTACATTGGATTGAGCAGTTCTGAAACACTCTTTCTGTAGAAACTGGAAGTGGATATTTGGAGCGCTAAGAGGCCCATAGTCGAAAAAGGAATATCTTCAAATAAAAACTGCACAGAATCATTCTTTGAAACTTCTTTCTGTTCTTTGCATTCAGGTAACAGAGTTGAACCTTACTTCTGATTGAAGAGTTGTGAATCACTCTTTCTGTAGAAACTGCAATTGGACATTCAAGGCGCTAAGAGGCCTAAAGTGGAAAAAGGAATATCTTCAAATAAAAACTACATAGAAGAATTCTGTGAAACCTCTTTGTGTTCTGTGTATTCAACTAACAGCGTTGAATCTTACTTTTGATTGAGCAGTTCTGAAATACTCTTTCTGTAGCAGTTCTGTGCATTCAACTAACAGAGTTGAACCTTACTTTTGATTGAGCAGTTCTGAAACACTCTTTCTGTAGAAACTGCAAGTGGACATTCGGAGCCCTAAGAGGCCTAGAGTGGAAACAGGAATATCTTCAAGTTAAAACTACACAGAAGCATTCTGTGAAACTTCTTTATGTTCTGTGCATTCAACTAACAGAGTTGAACCTTACTTTTGATTGAGCAGTTCTGAAACATTCTTTTTGTAGAAAATGCAATTGGACCTTCGGAGCGATTAGAGGCCTATAGCGGAAAAAGGAATATCTTCAAATAAAAACTTCAAAGAAGCATTCTGTGAAACTTCTTTCTATTCTGTGCATTGAAGTAACATAGTTGAACCTTACTTTTGAGCATTTCTGAATCACTCTTTCTGTAGAAACTGCAAGCGGACATTCGGAGGGATAAGAGGCCTACATTGGAAAAAGGAATATCTTCAAATAAAAATTACACAGAAGCATTCTGTGAAACTTCTTTCTGTCCTGTGCATTCAACTAAGAGAGTTGAACCTTACATTTGATTGAGCAGTTCTGAAACACTCTTTCTGTAGAAAATGCAAGTGGACATTAAGGGCGCTAAGAGGCCTATGGTGGAAAAAGGAATATCTTCAAATAAAAACTACACAGAAGCAATCTGTGAAACTTCTTACTGTTCTGTGCTTTCAACTAACAGAGTTGAACCTTAGTTTTGATTGAGCAGTTCTGAAACACTCTTTCTGTAGAAAATGCATGTGGACATTCATGGCGCTAAGAGGCCTATAGTGGAAAAAGGAATATCTTCAAATAAAAACTACACAGAAGCAATCTGTGAAACTTCTATCTGTTCTGTGCATTCACCTAACAGAGTTGAACCTTACATTTGATTGAGCAGTTCTGAAACACTCTTTCTGTAGAAAATGCAAGTGGACATTCAGGGCGCTGAGAGGCTTCTGGTGGAAAAAGGAATATCTTCTAATAAAAACTACGCAGAAGCAATCTGTGAAACTTCTTACTGTTCTGTGCTTTCAGCTAACAGAGTTGAACCTTGGTTTTGATTGAGCAGTTCTGAAACACTCTTTATGTAGAAAATGCAAGTGGACATTCATGGCGCTATGAGGCCTATAGTGGAAAAAGGAATATCTTCAAATAAATGCTACACAGAAGCAATCTGTGAAACTTCTATCTGTTCTGTGCATTCAACTAACAGAGGTGAACCTTAGTTTTTACTGAGCAGTTCTGAAACACTCTTCCTGTAGAATATGCAAGTGGACATTCATGGCGATAAGAGGCCTATAGCAGAAAAAGGAATATGTTCAAATAAAAACTACACAGAAGGTATCTGTGAAACTTCTTTCTGTTCTGTGCATTCACCTTACAGAGTTGAACCTTACTTTTGATTGAGCAGTTCTGAAACACTCTTTCTGTAGGAAATGCAAGTGGACATTCAGGGCGCTAAGAGGCCTATAGTGGAAAAAGGAATATGTTCAAATAAAAACTACACAGAAGCTATCTGTGAAACTACTCTCTGTTCTTTGCATTCAAATAACAGAGTTGAACCTTAGTTTTGATTGAGCAGTTCTGAAACACTCTTTCTGTAGAAAATGCAAGTGGAAATTCAGGGCGCTAAGAGGCCTATGGTGGAAAAAGGAATATCTTCAAATAAAAACTACACAGAAGCAATCTGTGAAACTTCTTACTGTTCTGTGCTTTCACCTAACAGAGTTGAACCTTAGTTTTGACTGAGCAGTTCTGAAACACTCTTTCTGTAGAAAATGCAAGTGGACATTCAGGGCGCTAAGAGGCCTATAGTGGAAAAAGGAATATCTTCAAATAAAAAGTACACAGAACCAATCTGTGAAACTTCTTTCTGTTCTGTGCATTCAACTAACAGATTTGAACCTTAGTTTTGATTGAGCAGTTCTGGAACACTCTTTCTGTACAAAATGCAAGTGGACATTCAGGGCGCTAAGAGGCCTACAGTGGAAAAAGGAATACGTTCAAATAAAAACTACACAGAAGCTATCTGTGAAACTTCTTTCTGTTCTGTGCATTCAACTAACAGAGTTGAACCTTTCTTTTGATTGAGCAGTTCTGAAACACTCTTTCTGTAGAAAATGCAAGTGGACATTCGGAGCGCTTACAGGCCTATAGCGGAAATAGGAATATCTTCAAATAAAAACTACAGAGAAGCATTCTGTGAAACTTCTTTCTGTTCTGTGCATTCAACTAACAGAGTTGAACGTTACATTTGATTGAGCAGTTCTGAAACACTCTTTCTGTAGAAAATGCAAGTGGACATTCAGGGCGCTAAGAGGCCTATGGTGGAAAAAGGAATATATTCAAATAAAAACTACACAGAAGCTATCTGTGAAACTTCTTTCTCTTCTGTGCATTCAACTAAGAGAGTTGAACCTTACATTTGATTGAGCAGTTCTGAAACACTCTTTCTGTAGGAAAAAATGGCAAGTGGGACATTCAGGGCGCTAAGTCGCCTATGGTGGAAAAAGGAATATCTTCAAATAAAAACTACACAGAAGCAATCTCTGAAACTTCTTACTGTTCTGTGTTTTCAACTAACAGAGTTGAACCTTAGTTTTGATTGAGGAGTTCTGAAACACTCTTTCTGTAGAAAATGCAAGTGGACATTCATGGCGCTAAGAGGCCTATAGTGGAAAAAGGAATATCTTCAAATAAAAACCACACAGAAATAATCTGTGAAACTTCTTTCTCTTCTGTGCATTCAACTAACAGATTTGAACCTTAGTTTTGATTGAGCAGTTTTGAAACAATCTTTCTGTAGAAAATGCAAGTGGAGATTCAGGGCGCTAAAACGCCTATGGTGGAAAAAGGAATATCTTCAAATAAAAACTACACAGAAGCAATCTGTGAAACTTCTTACTGTTCTGTACTTTCAACTAACAGAGTTGATATTAGTTTTGATTGAGCAGTTCTGAAACACTCTTTCTGTAGAAAATGCAAGTAGACATTCTTGGCGCTAAGAGGCCTATAGTGGAAAAAGGAATATCTTCAAATAAAAACTACACAGAAGCAATCTGTGAAACTTCTTTCTGTTCTGTGCATTCAGCTAACAGAGTTGAACCTACTTTTGATTGAGCAGTTCTGAAACACTCTTTATGTAGAAAATGCAAGTCGAGATTAAGGGCGCAAAGAGGCCTATAGTGGAAAAAGGAATATGTTCAAATAAAAACTACACAGAAGCTTTCTTTGAAACTTCTTTCTGTTCTGTGCATTGAACTAACAGATTTGAACCTTACTTTTGATTGAGCACTTCTGAAACCCTCTTTCTTTAGAAAATGCAAGTGGTCATTCAGGGCGCTAAGAGGCCTATGGTGGAAAAAGGAATATCTTCAAGTAAAAACTACGCAGAAGCAATCTGTGAAATTTCTTACTGTTCTGTGCTTTCAACTAACAGAGTTTAACCTTAGTTTTGACTGAGCAGTTCTGAAACACTCTCTCTGTAGAAAATTCAAGTGGACTTTCGGAGCGCTAAGAGGCCAATAGCGGAAAAAGAAATATCTTCAAATAAAAACTACACAAAAGCATTCTGTGAAACTTTTTTCTGTTCTGTCCGTTCAACTAACAGAGTTGAACGTTACATTTCATTGAGCAGTTTTGAAAAACTCTTTCAGTAGAAAATTTACGTGGACATTCAGGGCGCTAAGAGGCCTATGGTGGAAAAAGGAATATCTTCAAATAAAAACTACACAGAAGCAATCTGTGAAACTTCTTTCTGTTCTGTGCATTCAACTAACAGAGTTGAACATTACTTTTGATTGAGCTGTTCTGGAACACTCTTTCTGTAGAAAATGCAAGTGGACTTTCAGGGCGCTAAGAGGCCTATAGTGGAAAAAGGAATATGTTCAAATAAAAAGTACACAGAAGCTATCTGTGAAACTTCTTTCTGTTCTGTGCATTCAACTAACAGTGTTGAACCTTACTTTTGATTGAACAGTTCTGAAACACTCTTTCTGTAGAAAATGAAAGTAGTCATTCGGAACGCTAAGAGGCCCATAGCGGAAATAGGAATATCTTCAAATAAAAACTACACAGAAGCATTCTGTGAAACTTCTTTCTGTTCTGTGCATTCAACTAAGAGAGTTGAACCTTACATTTGATTGAGCAGTTCTGAAACACTCTTTCTGTAGAAAATGCAAGTGGACATTCAGGGCGCTAAGAGGCCTATGGTGGAAAAAGTAATATCTTCAAATAAAAACTACACAGAAGCAATCTGTGAAACTTCTTACTGTTCTGTGCTTTCAACTAACAGAGTTGAACCTTAGTTTTGATTGAGCAGTTCTGAAACACTCTTTTCTGTAGAAAATGCAAGTGGACTTTCATGGCGCTAAGAGGCCTATAGTGGAAAACGGAATATCTTCAAATAAAAAACTACACAGAAGCAATCTGTGAAACTTCTTTCTGTTCTGTGCATTCAACTAACAGAGTTGAACCTTAGTTTTGATTGAGCAGTTCTGAAACACTCTTTCTGTAGAAAATGCAAGTGAACATTCAGGGCGCTAAGAGGCCTATAGTGGAAAAAGGAATATTTTCAAATAAAAACTACACAGAAGCTATCTGTGAAACTACTCTCTGTTCTGTGCATTCAACTAACAGAGTTGAACCTTATTTTGATTGAGCAGTTCTGAAACACTCTTTCTGTAGAAAATGCAAGTGGACCTT
>NW_022096088.1:0-11592 GCF_006542625.1 Nomascus leucogenys
AGTTGAAGCTTACTTTTGATTGAGCAGTTCTGAAACACTTTCTGTAGAAACTGCAAGGACATTCGAGCGCTAAGGGGCCTATAGTGGAAAAGGATATCTTCAAATAAAAACTACACAGAAGCATTCTGTGAAACTTCTTTCTGTTCTGTGCATTCAACTAACAGAGTTGAAGCTTACTTTTGATTGAGCAGTTCTGAAACACTCTTTCTGTAGAAACTGCAAGTTGAGATTCGAGCGCTAAGGGCCTATAGTGGAAAAAGGTATCTTCAAATAAAAACTACACAGAAGCATTCTGTGAAACTTCTTTCTGTTCTGTGCATTCAACTAACAGAGTGAAGCTTACTTTTGATTGAGCAGTTCTGAAACACTCTTCTGTAGAAACTGCAAGTGACATTTGAGCGCTAAGGGGCCTGTGGAAAAAGGTTATCTTCAAATAAAAACTACACAGAAGCATTCTGTGAAACTTCTTTCTGTTCTGTGCATTCAACTAACAAGTGAAGCTTACTTTTGATTGAGCAGTTCTGAAACACTCTTTCTGTAGAAACTGCAAGTGACATTCGAGCGCTAAGGGCCTATAGTGGAAAAAGGAATCTCAAATAAAAACTACACAGAAGCATTCTGTGAAACTTCTTTCTGTTCTGTGCATTCAACTAACAAGGTGAAGCTTACTTTATTGAGCAGTTCTGAAACACTCTTTCTGTAGAAACTGCAAGTTGACATTCCGAGCGCTAAGGGGCCTATAGTGGAAAAAGGATATCTTCAAATAAAATACACAGAAGCATTCTGTGAAACTTCTTTCTGTTTTCTTCATTCAAGTAACAGAGTTGAAGCTTACTTTTGATTGAGCAGTTCTGAAACACTCTTGCTATAGAAACTGCAAGTGACATTTCGAGGGTACAGGGCCTATAGTGGAAAAAGTAATATCTTCAAATAAAAACTACACAGAAGCATTCTGTGAAACTTCTTTCTGTTCTGTGCATTCAACTAACAGAGTTGAAGATTCCTTTTCATTGAGCAGTTCTGAAACACTCTTTCTGTAGAAAGTGCAATTTGATATTCCGAGCGCTATGGGTCCTATAGTGGAAAACGTAATATCTGAAAATAAAAACTACACAGAAGCATTGTGTGAAACCTCTTTCTGTTCTGTGCATTCAACTAACAGACTTGAAGCTTACTTTTGATTGAGCAGTTCTGAAACACTCTTTCTATTGAAACCGCAAGCTGACATTTCGAGGGCTACAGGGCCTATAAGTGGAAAAAGGAATATCTTCAAATAAAAACTACAGAGAAGCATTCTGTGAAACTTCTTTCTGTTCTGTGCATTCAACTAACAAAGGTGAAACTTACTTTTCATTGAGCAGTTCTGAAACACTCTTTCTGTAGAAACTGCAAGTTGACATTCCGAGCGCAAAGGGGCCTATAGTGGAAAAAGGGATATCTTCAAATAAAAACTACACAGAAGCATTCTGTGAAACTTCTTTCTGTTCTGTGCATTCAACTAACAGAGTTGAAGCTTCCTTTTCATTGAGCAGTTCTGAAACACTCTTTCTGTAGAAAGTGCAATTTGATATTCCGAGCGCTATGGGTCCTATAGTGGAAAATGAAATATCTCAAAATAAAAACTACACAGAAGCATTCTGTGAAACTTCTTTCTGTTCTGTGCATTCAGCTTACAGAGTTGAAGCTTATTTTTGATTGAGCAGTTCTGAAACACTCTTTCTGTAGAAACTGTAAGAGAACATTCAGAGCGCTAAGGGGCCTGCAGTGGAAAAAGGAATATCTTCAAATGAAAACTACACAGAAGCATCCTGTGAAACTTCTTTGTGTTCTGTGTATTCAACTAACAGAGGTGAAGCTTAGTTTTGATTGAGCAGTTCTGAAACACTCTTTCTGTACAAACTGCAAGTGGAAATTTGAAGCGCTAAGGGGCCTGCAGTGGAAAAAGAGATATCTTCAAATAAAAACTAAACAGAAGCATTCTGTGAAACTTCTTTCTGTTCGTTCCATTCAACTAACAGAGTTGAAGACTACTTTTGATTGAGCAGGTCTGAAACACACTTTCTGTAGAAACTGCAAGTTGACACTCCGAGCACTAAGGGGCCAATAGTGGAAAAAGGGATATCTTCAAATAAAAACTACACAGAAGCATTCTGTGAAACTTCTTTCTGTTCTGTGCATTCAACTAACAGAGGTGAAACTTACTTTTGATTGAGCAGTTCTGAAACACGCTTTCTGTAGAAACTGCGAGTGGACATTTGAATCGCTAAGGGGCCTGTAGTGGAAACAGGTATATCTTCAAATAAAAACTACACAGAAGCATTCTGTGAAACTTCTTCCTGTTCTCTTCATTCAAGTAACAGAGTTGAAGCTTACTTTTGATTGAGCAGTTCTGCCACACTCTTTCTATAGAAACTGCAAGCTGACATTTCGAGGGGTACAGGGCCTATAGTGGAAAAAGGGATATCTTCAAATAAAAACTACACAGAAGCATTCTGTGAAACTTCTGTCTGTTCTTTGCATTCAACTAACAGAGTTGAAGCCTCCTTTTGATTGAGCAGTTCTGAAACACTCTTTCTGTAGAAACAGTAAGAGAACATTCAGAGCACTAAAGGGGCCTGCAGTGGAAAAAGAAATATCTTCAAATGAAAACTACACAGGAGCATCCTGTGAAACTTCTTTCTGTTCTGTGCATTCAACTAACAGACTTGAAGCTTACTTTTGATTGAGCAGGTCTGAAACACACTTTCTGTAGAAACTGCAAGTGGACATTCGGAGCGCTTAGGGGCCTATACTGGAAAAAGGAACATATCCAAATGAAAACTACACAGAAGCATTCTATGAAACTTCTTACAGTGCTGTCCATTCAACTAACATAGTAGAAGCTTACTTTTGATTGAGCAGTTCTGAAACACTCTTTCTGTAGAAACTGCAAGATGACAATCCGAACTCCAAGGGGCCTATAGTGGAAAAAGGGATAACTTCAAATAAGAACTACACAGAAGCATTCTGTGAAACTTCTCTCTGTTCTGTCCATTCAACTAACAAAGGTGAAGCTTACTTTTCATTGAGCAGTTCTGAAACACTCTTTCTGTAGAAACTGCAAGTTGACATTCCGAGCGCTAAGGGCCTATAGTGGAAAAAGGGATATCTTCAATTAAAAACTACAAAGAAGCATTCTGTGAAACTTCTTTCTGTTTTCTACATTCAAGTAACAGAGTTGAAGCCTACTTTTGATTGAGCAGTTCTGCAACACCCTTGCTATAGAAACTGCAAGCTGACATTTCGAGGGTACAGGGCCTAAGTGGAAAAAGTATATCTTCAAATAAAAACTACACAGAAGCATTCTGGAAACTTCTTTCTCTTCTGTTATTCAACTAACGGAGTGAAGTTCTTTTCATTGAGCAGTTCTGAAACACTCTTTCTGTAGAAATGCAATTGATATTCCTAGCGCTAGGGCCTATAGTGTAAAACGAAATATCTCAAAATAAAAACTACACAGAAGCATTGTGTGAAACTTCTTTCTGTTCTGTGCATTCAACTAACAGACTTGAAGCTTACTTTTGATTGAGCCGTTCTGAAACACTCTTTCTATTGAAACCGCAAGCTGACATTTCGAGGGCTACAGTGCCTATAAGTGGAAAAAGGAATATCTTCAAATAAAAACTACAGAGAAGCATTCTGTGAAACTTCTTTCTGTTCTGTGCATTCAACTAACAAAGGTGAAACTTACTTTTCATTGAGCAGTTCTGAAACACTCTTTCTGTAGAAACAGCAAGTTGACATTCCGAGCGCAAAGGGGCCTATAGTGGAAAAAGGGATATCTTCAAATAAAAACTACACAGAAGCATTCTGTGAAACTTCTTTCTGTTCTGTGCATTCAACTAACAGATATGAAGCTTACTTTTGATTGAGGAGTTCTGAAACACTCTTGCTATAGAAACTGCAAGGTGACATTTCGAGGCCTACAATGCCTACAGTGGAGAAAGGAATATCTTCAAATAAAGACTACGCAGAAGCATTCTGTGATACTTCTTTCTGTTCTGTGAATTCAAGTAACAGAAGTGAAGCTTACCTCTGATTGAGCAGTTTTGAAACATTCTTTCTGTAGAAACTGTAAGAGAATATTCGGAGCGCTAAGGGGCCTGTAGTGGAAAAAGGCATATCTTCAAATAAGAACTACACAGAAGCATTCTGTGAAACTTCTTTCTGTTCTGCGCATTCAACAGAGTTGAAGTTTACTTTTGATTGAGCAGTTCTGAAACACTCTTTCTGTTGAAACTGCAAGTTGAGATTCCGAGCGCTAAGAGGCCTACAGTGGAAAAAGGTATATCTTCAAATAAAAACTACACAGAAGCATTCTGTGAAACTTCTTTCTGTTCTGTGCATTCAGCTTACAGAGTTGAAGCTTATTTTTGATTGAGCAGTTCTGAAACACTCTTTCTGTAGAAACTGTAAGAGAACATTCCGAGCGCTAAGGGGCCTGCAGTGGAAAAAGGAATATCTTCAAATGAAAACTACACAGAAGCATCCTGTGAAACTTCTTTGTGTTCTGTGTATTCAACTAATAGACGTGAAGCTTAGTTTTGATTGAGCAGTTCTGAAACACTCTTTCTGTACAAACTGCAAGTGGACATTTGAAGCGCTAATGGACCTGCAGAGGAAAAAGAGATATCTTCAAATAAAAACTATACAGAAGCATTCTGTGAAACTTCTTTCTGTTCGTTCCATTCAACTAACAGAGTTGAAGACTACTTTTGATTGAGCAGGTCTGAAACACACTTTCTGTAGAAACTGCAAGTTGACACTCCGAGCACTAAGGGGCCAATAGTGGAAAAAGGGATATCTTCAAATAAAAACTACACAGAAGCATTCTGTGAAACTTCTTTCTGTTCTGTGCATTCAACTAACAGAGGTGAAGCTTACTTTTGATTGAGCAGTTCTGAAGCACGCTTTCTGTAGAAATTGCAAGTGGACATTTGAAGCGCTAAGGGGCCTGCAGAGGAAACAGGTATATCTTCAAATAAAAACTACACAGAAGCATTCTGTGAAACTTCTTTCTGTTCTGTGCATTCAAGTAACAGAGGTGAAGCTTACTTTTGATTGAGCAGTTCTGAAACAGCCTTTATGTAGAAACTGCAAGTTGACATTCCGAGCGCTAAGGGGCCTATAGTGGAAAAAGGGATATCTTCAAATAATAACTACACAGAAGCATTCTGTGAAACATCTTTCTGTTCTGTGCTTTCAACTAACAGAGGTGAAGCTTATTTTTGATTGAGCATTTGTGAAACACGGTTTCTGTAGAAACAGCGAGTGGACATTTGAATCGCTAAGGGGCCTCTAGTGGAAAAAGGTATATCTTCAAATAAAAACTACACAGAAGCATTCTGTGAAACTTCTTTCTGTTCTCTTCATTCAAGTAACAGAGTTGAAGCTTACTTTTGATTGAGCAGTTCTGAAACTTTCTTTCTGTAGAAACTGTAAGAGAACATTCGGAGCGCTAAGGGGCCTGCAGGGGAAAAAGGCATATCTTCAAATAAAAACTACACAGAAGCATTCTGTGAAACTTCTTTCTGTTCTGCGCATTCAACAAACAGAGTTGAAGCTTACTTTTGATTGAGCAGTTCTGAAACACTCTTTCTGTTGAAACTGCAAGTTGAGATTCCGAGCGCTAAGAGGCTATAGTGGAAAAAGGTATGTCTTCAAATAAAAACTACACAGAAGCATTCTGTGAAACATCTTTCTGTTCTGTGCTTTCAACTAACAGAGGTGAAGCTTACTTTTGATTGAGCAGTTGTGAAACACGGTTTCTGTAGAAACTGCAAGTGGACATTTGAAGCGCCAAGGGGCCTGTAGTGCAAAAAGGTGTATCTTCAAATAAAAACTACACAGAAGTATTCTGTGAAACTTCTTTCTGTTCTGTGCATTCAACTAACAAAGTGAAGCTTACTTTTGATTGAGCAGTTCTGAAACACTCTTTCTGTAGAAACTGCAAGTTGACATTCCGAGCGCTAAGGGGCCTATAGTGGAAAAAGGGATATCTTCAAATAAAAACTACAAAGAAGCATTCTGTGAGACTTCTTTCTGTTTTCTACATTCAAGTAACAGAGTTGAAGCCTACTTTTGATTGAGCAGTTCTGCAACACTCTTGCTATAGAAACTGCAAGCTGACAATTCCAGGGGTACAGGGCCTATAGTGGAAAAAGTAATATCTTCAAATAAAAACTACACAGAAGCATTCTGTGAAACTTCTTTCTGTTCTGTGCATTCAACTAACGGAGTTGAAGTTTCCTTTTCATTGAGCAGTTCTGAAACACTCTTTCTGTAGAAAGTGCAATTTGATATTCCGAGCACTATGGGTCCTATAGTGGAAAACGTAATATCTCAAAATAAAAACTACACAGAAGCATTGTGTGAAACTTCTTTCTGTTCTGTGCATTCAACTAACAGACTTGAAGCTTACTTTTGATTGAGCAGTTCTGAAACACTCTATTGAAACCGCAAGCTGACATTTCGAGGGCTACAGGGCCTATAAGTGGAAAAAGGAATATCTTCAAATAAAAACGACAGAGAAGCATTCTGTGAAACTTCTTTCTGTTCTGTGCATTCAACTAACAAAGGTGAAACTTACTTTTCATTGAGCAGCTCTGAAACACTCTTTCTGTAGAAACTGCAAGTTGACATTCCGAGCGCAAAGGGGCCTATAGTGGAAAAAGGGATATCTTCAAATAAAAATTACACAGAAGCATTCTGTGAAACTTTTCTGTTCTGTGCATTCAACTAACAGATTTGAAGCTTATTTTTGATTGAGCGGTTCTGAAACACTCTTTCTATTGAAAACCCAAGCTGATATTTCGAGGGCTACAGGGCCTATAATTGGAAAATGGAATATCTTCAAATAAAAACTACACAGAAGCATTCTGTGAAACTCCTTTCTGTTCTGTGTATTCAACTAACAGAGGTTAAGCTAACTTTTGATTGAGCAGTTCTTAAACACGCTTTCTGTAGAAACTGCAAGTGGACATTTGAAGCACTAAGGGGCCTGTAGTGGAAAAAGGGATATCTTCAAATAAAAACTACACAGAAGCATTCTGTGAAACTTCTTTCTGTTCTGTGCATTCAACTAACAGAGTTGAAGCTTCCTTTTCATTGAGCAGTTCTGAAACACTCTTTCTGTAGAAAGTGCAATTTGATATTCCGAGCGCTATGGGTCCTATAGTGGAAAATGAAATATCTCAAAATAAAAACTACACAGAAGCATTCTGTGAAACTTCTTTCTGTTCTGTGCATTCAGCTTACAGAGTTGAAGCTTATTTTTGATTGAGCAGTTCTGAAACACTCTTTCTGTAGAAACTGTAAGAGAACATTCAGAGCGCTAAGGGGCCTGCAGTGGAAAAAGGAATATCTTCAAATGAAAACTACACAGAAGCATCCTGTGAAACTTCTTTGTGTTCTGTGTATTCAACTAACAGAGGTGAAGCTTAGTTTTGATTGAGCAGTTCTGAAACACTCTTTCTGTACAAACTGCAAGTGGACATTTGAAGCGCTAAGGGGCCTGCAGAGGAAAAAGAGATATCTTCAAATAAAAACTAAACAGAAGCATTCTGTGAAACTTCTTTCTGTTCGTTCCATTCAACTAACAGAGTTGAAGACTACTTTTGATTGAGCAGGTCTGAAACACACTTTCTGTAGAAACTGCAAGTTGACACTCCGAGCACTAAGGGGCCAATAGTGGAAAAAGGGATATCTTCAAATAAAACTACACAGAAGCATTCTGTGAAACTCTTTCTGTTCTGTGCTTTCAACTAACAGAGGTGAAGCTTATTTTGATTGAGCATTGTGAAACACGGTTTCTGTAGAAACAGCGAGTGGACATTTGAATCGCTAAGGGGCCTCTAGTGGAAAAAGGTATATCTTCAAATAAAAACTACACAGAAGCATTCTGTGAAACTTCTTTCTGTTCTCTTCATTCAAGTAACAGAGTTGAAGCTTACTTTTGATTGAGCAGTTCTGAAACTTTCTTTCTGTAGAAACTGTAAGAGAACATTCGGAGCGCTAAGGGGCCTGCAGTGGAAAAAGGCATATCTTCAAATAAAAACTACACAGAAGCATTCTGTGAAACTTCTTTCTGTTCTGCGCATTCAACAAACAGAGTTGAAGCTTACTTTTGATTGAGCAGTTCTGAAACACTCTTTCTGTTGAAACTGCAAGTTGAGATTCCGAGCGCTAAGAGGCTATAGTGGAAAAAGGTATGTCTTCAAATAAAAACTACACAGAAGCATTCTGTGAAACATCTTTCTGTTCTGTGCTTTCAACTAACAGAGGTGAAGCTTACTTTTGATTGAGCATTTGTGAAACACGGTTTCTGTAGAAACTGCAAGTGGACATTTGAAGCGCGAAGGGGCCTGTAGTGCAAAAAGGTGTATCTTCAAATAAAAACTACACAGAAGTATTCTGTGAAACTTCTTTCTGTTCTGTGCATTCAACTAACAAAGTGAAGCTTACTTTTGATTGAGCAGTTCTGAAACACTCTTTCTATTGAAACCGCAAGCTGACATTTCGAGGGCTACAGGGCCTATAAGTGGAAAAAGGAATATCTTCAAATAAAAACTACAGAGAAGCATTCTGTGAAACTTCTTTCTGTTCTGTGCATTCAACTAACAAAGGTGAAACTTACTTTTCATTGAGCAGTTCTGAAACACTCTTTCTGTAGAAACTGCAAGTTGACATTCCGAGCGCAAAGGGGCCTATAGTGGAAAAAGGGATATCTTCAAATAAAAACTACACAGAAGCATTCTGTGAAACTTCTTTCTGTTCTGTTCATTCAACTAACAGAGTTGAAGCTTCCTTTTCATTGAGCAGTTCTGAAACACTCTTTCTGTAGAAAGTGCAATTTGATATTCCGAGCGCTATGGGTCCTATAGTGGAAAATGAAATATCTCAAAATAAAAACTACACAGAAGCATTCTGTGAAACTTCTTTCTGTTCTGTGCATTCAGCTTACAGAGTTGAAGCTTATTTTTGATTGAGCAGTTCTGAAACACTCTTTCTGTAGAAACTGTAATAGAACATTCAGAGCGCTAAGAGGCCTGCAGTGGAAAAAGGAATATCTTCAAATGAAAACTACACAGAAGCATCCTGTGAAACTTCTTTGTGTTCTGTGTATTCAACTAACAGAGGTGAAGCTTAGTTTTGATTGAGCAGTTCTGAAACACTCTTTCTGTACAAACTGCAAGTGGACATTTGAAGCGCTAAGGGGCCTGCAGTGGAAAAAGAGATATCTTCAAATAAAAACTAAACAGAAGCATTCTGTGAAACTTCTTTCTGTTCGTTCCATTCAACTAACAGAGTTGAAGACTACTTTTGATTGAGCAGGCCTGAAACACACTATCTGTAGAAACTGCAAGTTGACACTCCGAGCACTAAGGGGCCAATAGTGGAAAAAGGGATATCTTCAAATAAAAACTACACAGAAGCATTCTGTGAAACTTCTTTCTGTTCTGTGCATTCAACTAACAGAGGTGAAGCTTACTTTTGATTGAGCAGTTCTGAAACCCTCTTTCTGTAGAAACTGCAAGTTGACAATCCGAACTCCAAGGGGCCTGTAGTGGAAAAAGGCATATCTTCAAATAAAAACTACACAGAAGCATTCTGTGAAACTTCTTTCTGTTCTGCGCATTCAACAAACAGAGTTGAAGCTTACTTTTGATTGAGCAGTTCTGAAACACTCTTTCTGTTGAAACTGCAAGTTGACATTCCGAGCGCTAATGGGCCTACAGTGGAAAAAGGTATATCTTCAAATACAAACTACACAGAAGCATTCTGTGAAACATCTTTCTGTTCTGTGCTTTCAACTAACAGAGGTGAAGCTTATTTTTGATTGAGCATTTGTGAAACACGGTTTCTGTAGAAACAGCGAGTGGACATTTGAATCGCTAAGGGGCCTCTAGTGGAAAAAGTTATATCTTCAAATAAAAACTACACAGAAGCATTCTGTGAAACTTCTTTCTGTTCTCTTCATTCAAGTAACAGAGTTGAAGCTTACTTTTGAGTGAGCAGTTCTGAAACTTTCTTTCTGTAGAAACTGTAAGAGAACATTCGGAGCGCTAAGGGGCCTGCAGTGGAAAAAGGCATATCTTCAAATAAAAACTACACAGAAGCATTCTGTGAAACTTCTTTCTGTTCTGCGCATTCAACAAACAGAGTTGAAGCTTACTTTTGATTGAGCAGTTCTGAAACACTCTTTCTGTTGAAACTGCAAGTTGAGATTCCGAGCGCTAAGAGGCCTATAGTGGAAAAAGGTATGTCTTCAAATAAAAACTACACAGAAGCATTCTGTGAAACATCTTTCTGTTCTGTGCTTTCAACTAACAGAGGTGAAGCTTACTTTTGATTGAGCAGTTGTGAAACACGGTTTCTGTAGAAACTGCAAGTGGACATTTGAAGCGCGAAGGGGCCTGTAGTGCAAAAAGGTGTATCTTCAAATAAAAACTACACAGAAGTATTCTGTGAAACTTCTTTCTGTTCTGTGCATTCAACTAACAAAGTGAAGCTTACTTTTGATTGAGCAGTTCTGAAACACTCTTTCTGTAGAAACTGCAAGTTGACATTCCGAGCGCTAAGGGGCCTATAGTGGAAAAAGGGATATCTTCAAATAAAAACTACAAAGAAGCATTCTGTGAAACTTCTTTCTGTTTTCTACATTCAAGTAACAGAGTTGAAGCCTACTTTTGATTGAGCAGTTCTGCAACACTCTTGCTATAGAAACTGCAAGCTGACAATTCCAGGGGTACAGGGCCTATAGTGGAAAAAGTAATATCTTCAAATAAAAACTACACAGAAGCATTCTGTGAAACTTCTTTCTGTTCTGTGCATTCAACTAACGGAGTTGAAGTTTCCTTTTCATTGAGCAGTTCTGAAACACTCTTTCTGTAGAAAGTGCAATTTGATATTCCGAGCACTATGGGTCCTATAGTGGAAAACGTAATATCTCAAAATAAAAACTACACAGAAGCATTGTGTGAAACTTCTTTCTGTTCTGTGCATTCAACTAACAGACTTGAAGCTTACTTTTGATTGAGCAGTTCTGAAACACTCTATTGAAACCGCAAGCTGACATTTCGAGGGCTACAGGGCCTATAAGTGGAAAAAGGAATATCTTCAAATAAAAACGACAGAGAAGCATTCTGTGAAACTTCTTTCTGTTCTGTGCATTCAACTAACAAAGGTGAAACTTACTTTTCATTGAGCAGTTCTGAAACACTCTTTCTGTAGAAACTGCAAGTTGACATTCCGAGCGCAAAGGGGCCTATAGTGGAAAAAGGGATATCTTCAAATAAAAATACACAGAAGCATTCTGTGAAACTTCTTTCTGTTCTGTGCATTCAACTAACAGATTTGAAGCTTATTTTGATTGAGCAGTTCTGAAACACTTTTCTTCAAACTAGCAATGATATTTCGAGAGCGCTACAGGGCCTATAATGGAAAATGGAATATCTTCAATAAAAACTACACAGAAGCATTCTGTGAAACTTCTTTCTGTTCTGTGTAACTAACAGAGTTAAGCTACTTTTGATTGAGCAGTTCTGAAACACG